>NW_007743148.1:18091-19673 GCF_000696425.1 Galeopterus variegatus | reverse complement strand
ACCTCCCAAGCCCACACCTGTGCAGTGCCGGGTTCTCGCACGGGTTTTGGAAGCAGGTGGACATGAGTCTGCTCGGCCAACACTTGGTCCTGAGCAGAGCTTAGAGACACGGGACTGTACGGCTTATTTTCTATTTTCACTGAAAGTGCAGGAACTAGATAGAATTCTCTAATACAGTAGTCCCCCTTATCCACAGGGGGTATGTCCGAAGACCCCAGGGGATGCCTGAAAACGCTGATGGCACTGAACCCTATACATAACTATGTTTTTTTCCCATACATACATACCTATGATAAAATTTAACACATAAGTGAGGTACCATAAGAGATTAACAATAGCTAATAATAAAATAGACCAACTGTAAGAATGTTCCAGCTGCTGCTCCCAGTATATCATTACTCTTACACTTTGGGGCCATTCTGAGATACAGTATGGGTGACTTGAACACTAGCTCTGTGACACTGCAGCAGTCGGGCCGGTGACCGAGATGGCCAAAGGACTGACAGGCAGGTAGCGTGGACAGGGTGGATCGCTGGGCAAAGGGAGGATTCATCCAAAGGGCAGGACAGAGCAAGATGGTGTGAGGTTTCATCACGCTACACAGAATGGTGCACAATTTAAAGCTTATGAATTGTTTATTCTAGAATTTTCCTTTTAATATTTTGGGGCCACAATTGAATACGGGTAACTGAAACTGCAGAGTGTGGGAAAGCGGTACTGCAGATAAGGGGGTGTTACTGTTAATGTTTTCTGCTTTAGTAACTTGCGTAGGCCTGGGTGACAGGTGTCTCATTCCTTGTTAAGGAGCAGATATGTTGAAGCTCCCTGCTGGTGACTTCTGAGCATGGCCAGGGTTTGCTTCCCCACTTTTGACGACCCCAAATGCTGTTTATCAAAATCTTAAGAAATACAAGGATTCCCAAATGGCACTAGGCCAATTTAGTATTAGATTTTATAACACTGGAGGATAAATGTTTATTTTTGGAAAAATTAGTTTTTGGTTTTTTCTCTGAGTTTGTCCATGAGAAAAACCTTACATAAAATGTTTTTCTTTCTGTTACTGAAATGTCCAATAATGGTTTCCTTTGTTAAGGATGATAATGGATCTTAGGTGAGCACGTGGCATTTCTACCCTGCTATAGACTGCATTGTGTCCCCCAAAGCCCATGTATTAGAATCTTACCCCCCACTGTGACAGTGTTAGGAGGACGGGAAATCCTGTGATGGTAATCGAAAGGGTGGGCCTTGAAGAGGTAGTAGTAGATGGGTTAATGTCGGGCCTCCCTGAGCCAGAGGCCGACAAAACCGAGCGGGAAGAGACCCCGGTCCAGCCGGGGGTCCCTTGTGGGGCTGAGCGGGATGATGAGTGTCGCTGGCACGGCCCTTCCCCCCCAGGACCTTCCTCCCCGGGGGCCGAGAAAGAACACGAGTAGATGGGTTAATACATTGATGGTTTAATTGGTGGTCATGAGCATGGTTCTGAGGACTTTAAAAGGAGAAGGAGGGAGGAGTTAGCTGTCGCTCTGCTCTGCCATTTTGCCATGTGATACCCTGGGTCACTGTAGAGTCACCACCAGGAAAA
>NW_007743148.1:1652-15655 GCF_000696425.1 Galeopterus variegatus | reverse complement strand
CCTTCTCCATGAACATGCCCTGCCAAAATAATGTCTCCCTCTGTGGCTCCTCACAGCACGTCCTCTGTGGCTGTGTTTGAGTATGGTAATGTTTGGACATATCTTCTTAACCTGACTGTAAGTATCTCGAGGGAGCGCCTGTGTCCAAGTTGATTTTGAATCCAGGCGAGGCCATAACCCCACACCTTATGAGTAAGGTTCAGAGTCATGCTGCAGGGCCTGAGGAGAGACGCCTGCTCTGTGTCACTTGTTCTTAAGCCTGGCTAGTTGGGTGGTGACCCCTCTCCCAGTGTTTCCATAATAGCCCATAGGCTGTAGCTTCAGTTGTATTTCGGACAATGTGTCCCTGAACTTGTCAGAGTGAGAATAGTGTCTACCCCTGTGCAGTGATATGGCTAGTTAGGTAGAGAGACAAGTTGTTGTAAGGCTGGCCAGTTTGCTCGGTTGTTTAGAGTGAGCTGCTGATAACACCAAGTTCCGGGGTTTGATTTCTGTACATGACAGCCAAAAAAAAAAAAAAGACTTCATTGGAAGTTATAAAATTGATCCATGTTATTGATAGTATTGAACCAATTATTATTAGATTTGACATTTATTGAATGCATATTAAGGGCTTTATTTATAGCTTCTCATTTACTCCTAACAGCCATGAGGATAATACCAAATGATTGGACATTATCCTTTATCCCTTTATACTTGGCAAAGCCCTTTCGTGTCCATGTCTCGGTAGCCTCAACATGCAGGAAGGGCAGCCTCAGTGATCTGCACTTATTCCAACTTCAGAAATTCCTACCTTTTTCTCTCCCTTGCAGTCTCATGACCACTTATCAAATGGGGAAATCCCTTGATACTTAGCCATGGTGCCTCACACAGCTCGATGCTGACGTCCGCTTACTGGGCAGAGCCACAGCCAGGTCGCAGGTTGCCTGGCATCAGTGGGTTAGCAGTGCCTGCGGGTGCCCTGGCATGGAGCTCAACTCCATGTTCAGGGTGTCCTCCCTGAGCACATGGAGGCTCCTGCGTCATAGGCCAACTCTCGTGAGTGAGCAGGGTCCTGTCGTGCCATTCCCAGTGTCCTGCCCATGCCTGATTCATTGCCATGACTGGCACATCCCTCTGTCCCCTGCCCACCCACCCAGTGCTCATGGGGAAAAATGGAGCCCTAAGCAGCTGTGGCCTGCCCCTCTTCTCACTAGCATTCTTGCTTCAGGAAACTCACTTACCCGGCAGAAAACCTAGCCAACATTAGGTCTGTAGATGGTTTCTGGAAGTCCAAGATTCTCTGGGCCTCTCCCGTCCCAATTGCTTGGTTATCCCCCCTCATGGCAAGTGAAGAAGCGGAGGGTCTCCACAGCCAGGCTTCTCCGCTGCCCCTCACCAGCTCTGGGGTGATGGTGAATAGGGTATCCATACAGAGAACTCCACCATAGATACCTTGTGATGGGGCGTGCTGTGTGCAGGCATGTGCAAAGACTGCCCCGTGCATTTGAGCTCGTGGTCCTTGGGGTGTGCTTCCCGACACCAGAGCCTCGGCACCCTGGTCTTGTGAGAAACGCAAGTACTCAGGCCCTCCCTAGACCCACCGAAAGCGAAACTGAGGGCATGGGGATGGGGGCTGTTTCAACACCTCCAGTTGGCGCTGATGCACCCGCAGGTCTGAGAACCACCATTCTGGACTGTAGGCCCACTTTTACCACCTGGCACGACTTCCTCAGGCTCTCTGGGCCACTGTGAAATCCCTCTTCAGATCCTTCAAACCTGTGTGGAGAGAAAATAAGATAATTACTAATAATAGCTACTCGGTGTTGAGCATTTACACTATGTCAGGGATAATTCTAGGAATTCTCTCTATATTAACTCATTTAATCCTCGTAATAACCCTGTGAGGTCAATTCTGTTATCATTAGTGCCCTTCTTTAGGTGAGGAAATTGAGGCCCAGATTGACTGGCCAGTTTGTCCAGGGTCACTCGGGTGATAATTGGCAGCACTAGGTCTGAAGCTAAGGCAGTCTGACCCCTACTCCACATCCCACCACACGCCACGGCTCGGGGGTTGGAGGTTCTGCACCCTCCCACCCAGGTCCCATTTGTTCTCTTTGAGAATGATGGCATCTTGCCACCAATCTGCCTGTATTAGTCTACTTGGGCTCCCATAACGAAATGCCATAGACTGCTGGCTTAAACAACAGGAAATTGTTTTCCCACGGTTCTGAAGAGTGGAGGCTGCAGAACGAGGCATGGCTGGGTGGTCTCCTCTGAGACCCTCTTCACATAGTCCTTCCTCTGAGCACACCCCTCCCTGGTGTCTCTATGGGTGTCTGCATTTCTCTTCTTATAAGGACCCCAGTCTGCTTGGGTTAGGGCCACCCTAACGGCCTCATTTTGCTCAGTCCTCTTCTTAAAAGTCCTGCCTCCATATGCAGTCACATCCTGAGGTTCTGGGAGTTAGGTCTTTGACAGATGAGTTTTGTGGGGGGACACAGTTCAGTCCATATCACTCCTGTTCCCCCATGATCCGTGCCTTTGTCTGACAGTACCAATTTCATGTCTCGGTACCCTTGAGGACTCTCTTACCTCCTCATTCTCCGTATTTCTTCCTGGGTCATATGGCTGCTTTCCAGGGACAACAGCCATGACACAAAGAGGTCAGCCTCTCCACGTGCTGCAAATGTGTGTCTTTAATTTGGTAAAAGCTGCCACGTGTATGGAGGAAGCGAGGGACTTCCATAATATCTGGGAATACATCCTTGTTAGCATTTTCTACTTGGAAGTCAGTGATGACATTCTGCTTCTGGACATAACAGGGACCTGCAGCAGGAGAATCTCCAAGGGCAGATCCTTAGAGTGCACTGATCTGAGAACCTTCTCCTGTCAGCCCTTCCCCCATCCTTCCTGCACCTGGCATTGTTACATACACAGAAGTAGCAGCCTCTGTGTCTGTGGAGTGAGACACTTGGGTGGTGTTTTAGCATTTCCGTTACTAGGTGTGTGACCTTGGGATAGGCTAGCTTCCCTAAGGCTGTGCATTCATTTGCAAAATGGAATTAATCTAATTAATTAATGGAATTAATCCAGCAACCTTCTAGGCTTGCTGTAGGGATTAAATTAGATCATAGAAATAAAGCACTTTATGCCTGCTTGTTGTGGAAGGGAGGGTGTTCGGCCCCTGGTAGCGCTAGTTCTTCCACTGAGATAGTTTTCTGCTACTGGGCAGAGATTTGTTTTGCATCCTAAGACCAGCACAAGCCCTGCTAGCATTGCATCTGGTGCTTGATTATAGGTCTGGATCACCCAAGGCACATACCATAAGAATCAGTCTATGTGCAGATGGAAGGGCTTGTATAGAAGTTAATAAACAGGACCCAGGGGGCAGTGGGAGGATAGAATACTGGCCAAGAAAGCAGGAAGAGTCACAAAGAAAAGAAGTCTCAAAGGACATCTGCCAGCCTGCCACAGCTGGGACATAAAAGCCAGGCCTGGTTTCTCTCCAGCCGTATGCACCACATGCTGTCAGCACATGGCTGTGCTGAGTGAGTGTGGCAGAGCATTCTTCTGAGCCCAACTCACTAGTTGTTTCTTCTACAGCTTGTTTTGTGATCTCTGAACTTCCTGGAGCTCTGTAGGCATCACAGTG
This sequence comes from Galeopterus variegatus, assembly GCF_000696425.1. Taxonomy (NCBI): domain Eukaryota; kingdom Metazoa; phylum Chordata; class Mammalia; order Dermoptera; family Cynocephalidae; genus Galeopterus; species Galeopterus variegatus. The sequence continues at coordinate 12,021 of NW_007743148.1, read as the reverse complement.
AGTTGGATGCAAATGTGAAATGACGTGCATTTTGTCGCTTGTAGATGAGCTGAAGGCCCCCTTGGAGGAGTACGTCCAGAAGCGCTACCCGGGGCTGGTGAAGGTGGTGCGGAATCAGAAGAGAGAGGGCCTGATCCGTGCTCGCATTGAGGGCTGGAAGGTGGCCACCGGCCAGGTCACTGGCTTCTTTGATGCCCACGTGGAATTCACTGCTGGCTGGTAGGTCATGGGCTGAAGCTTAGGGGCACCTGGGAGCTGCAGGTGGTCAGGAGGGGCTAAGATCTGGGAGGTGGGACATTTTGCTCCTTTGCTCTGGGGCCACTGGGAGAATGGAGAAGGGTTGGCAGAAGAAGAAAGTGAGCCCATTGTCAGGGATGAAACTGGGAAGTGGGGAGAAATTCATCTGCTGTCTGTTCAGTCCACCAGCATTGTCGTCATCTTCATCAAAATTCCCAGTGAAAATGATGTATTAATTAGACAAAACTCAAGAAAACCCTTGCTAAGGGACAAGACAGTCATTGTTTTATTGTTCTCCTTTCCCACTTTGCTTGTCTTCTTTTCTGGGGAGGATTGGTGAACATTATTATAAGAAAAGAGATCTATTTATAATTCAGTGATTGGGAACAGTTGTTCATTCTCTCATAGACAGTAAGACTGAGTTCCTTAGCTGCGGAAGCGTGACTTGCACTATACTCAGTAGATCTCTGACCGCCCAGTGATGAACTGAGCTGAGTGCTTCTGTGTGCATGGCAGCAGACCAGCCTGGGGGAACTCAGACCAGCCTGGGGAAGCTCAGACTAGCCTGGGGGAGCTTGGCCCATTCAGGGTGGCAGTGGAGCTTAGGGGGCCTTCAACCAGACCCTCTAGGCTGGAAACCTGGCTCTTCCACCAGCTGGCTGAGTGGCCTAGGGCAAGCTGTTTAACCTCCCTGGGCCTCAGTTTCCTCCCGTGTCAAATGGTGATCACTGTATCTACTTTACAGGATTGTTGTGGGGGCTGCACTCATCAGCAAATGTTGAGAACGGTGCCTAGCACATAGTAAGTACTTGGTAAAAATCAGCTATCGTTAGCTCATGAGGAAGAATAGCATGTGTTCACCGATTAGCAAAGGTAGCACGTGATAAGGTGGAGGAAATGGTCTAAGCTGAGAGGAAGAAAAAAGCCTTTCCACAGGGGCAATTAGGGAAGGCTTCTTGGGAGAACAGCATTTGGTGTAAGCCTCCTTTGGTGGCTGGGCTTTCTTTGAGTGGTAGAGGGGTTCCTAGAGGCTAGATCCAGCGTGGACTGGGAGAGGCAGAGTGCCAGAGCGTATCTAGAAGCCGCAGAAAGTCAGCCCATTTGACTTCAGGCTATATGGTGTGTGCAAAAGCATTGGAGGCAGTAAATGGCCCGGGGTATGTTTTATTGCTCGTTTTAAATAGAAAGATGAGGTGAGCCAGCAGGTAATTCAATAGCTGCAAATGAAAAGAGATGGGTTGTAGACCCTGCATTCTCATTATTCTTCCAAATAATGCAGAGGAATGGGATTTTCACTTGACTCTTTTCCAAAGCCTGTTCTAAACTGGGAGATTAATGCGCTGGCTTCTGAGAACCATCTTTTCCTTCTCGAATGTGGGAAATGATCCCTTTCGGTGTCTGCCTTGGATGCAGTGGCAGAGGTGTGTGACCGTCTGCTAAGCCAGCCGGGCTGCACCTTGACCCAGGGGCCAGACCCCTGCCTAATGCCTGCTCTAGTCCTTGGGGGAGGGAGGCGCTGGGAGCAGGGTTCTGCCTGACTTCGTATGGAACTAGCCCCTGGCCTTCCACTGCTAACCAGTTAAATTATATCCCTTTCAAGAAATCAATTAAATAATCAGTTAAAACAACTGAAATAGTCACACGCACAAAGAGGCTTATTAAAAGCAGGCCGCCCAGGGCAGAAGCGACCTATTTTGGAAAGGGGAATTCAGTTCCAGCAGGGAAAGCAGGTGGTGCCCTGCAGGGGAGCGCTGGGCACTGCACGGGAAACATTGGTGCCATGCAGATCCCACACTGCCGACGTGAAGAGGGTCTTGGTGCTCTGGGTGGGAGGGGACCCTGTGCTCTGAGTTTGGCTCCAGGCTCCTGTCACAGTTCCCACCTGGGAGAAGGCGTGAGCTGCTTTCACACGCGTCACAGCCTGCACGGGAAGCTGCGTGATCCAATGTAGGCGGGTCCCCAGGCTTCGGGGCCTCAGTTTTCATCTTAGCTCCAGCCCACCCTGAGCTTGGTCACATCTGCTCACTCCCGGGGTTCTTGGGGTGCGTACCAGGCGAGGAGTGCCCAGGACAGATACCTTATGTCTACTTCTCTGTGTTTCAGGGCCGAGCCAGTTCTATCCCGCATCCAGGAAAACAGGAAGCGAGTGATCCTGCCCTCCATCGACAACATCAAGCAGGACAACTTTGAGGTGCAGCGGTACGAGAACTCGGCCCACGGGTACAGCTGGGAGCTGTGGTGCATGTACATCAGCCCCCCGAAAGACTGGTGGGACGCCGGAGACCCCTCCCTCCCCATCAGGTCTGTGGGCCGCGGGTCCCCAGAGGCCGGGCAGAGTGGTGCCCCTGAGCAAGGCTGGGAGGGGCTGCTTGGACCGGGGCAGCAGGGTGCACACAGCTCCTTGGGGACCTTGGGTGGCGTAGTGTCAGAGTGTTCTTCTGAGGGAGGACATGGCATTTTCCTCCTTGAGCAGAAGTTTTCAGGGCAGCTCTGCAGTGGTTCTGAAAGTTTAAAACTGATAGTCATGCTCACACTTTATTCTCCCTCCTCTGTTATGAACTGTGCTCAGGAGTTTTCACGTATGGAGTTTGAAAGGTGTTTTTTCCTGGGGCTGTGTCACACTTGAAACCTTATATTATGGTGACATTTCCCACCCTTTTTCATGACACGGGATCACATAGAAATGGACCACAGTGTGTGGCATCTGGGATAGCCTCGGAAGCTCCATGTGAGTCTTGCCCCTGGTCCCCACCAGCTGCCTCTTGGGACGAGGAGATCAGTATCTTGTGGCATCCCAGCTGGGAAGCTCAGGTAGAAAGGATGTTGGTTTCGATGATGTATTAGTTTGCTGTTGCTGCTGCAACAGATGACCACAGCGTAGTGACTTAAAACAGCACAGCTTCATTCTCTTACCATTGTAGAGGTCAGAAGTCTGGAGTCTGATATGAGCCTTATGGAGCTGAAGTCGAGGCATCAGGTGGGCTTGTCCTGCTGGAGGCTGCGTGGAGTACCCAGTTCCTCGCCTTCCCAGCTCCTAGGGCCGCCTCCTGCCCAGGCTCATGGCTGTGCTACATCTTCTTTCTGTCCAGCTTCCTTTATCATGTGACTGTCTCCTCTGCTAAAGGCTCTTGTGATTAGGTTTGGAGTCCACATGAACAAGTCAGGAGAATCTCTCCATCTCGGGAACCTTGACTTAATCACACCTGCAGAGTCCTTTTTCCCATATAAGGTAACATTCACAGGTTCCAGGTTATGATGTGCATGTGCTTTGAGGAAGAGGGACATTGCTCAGCCCACCAAAATTGCTCCGATTTTCAACCGAGATGGTACCCAAGCTACAATTCAGTACTTTCTGTGAGTTCTACTTAGGGGTCAGACTGACTCTTAAAATCATGGTCCTGTCTGAATTCAGAAGAGGGGCCTGCTTACCTTTTCCTAATTTTAGGGGAGTGCTTGTGGATGAGGACTTTTTGCAGGTGGTCATGAAGTTCTTTCTCAGAGAGGTTCTCTTCTCTACCTGCTCAAACTGAAAGCTGACAAACTGCATATGGCAGAGCTACCTGGGGCATATGTGTGCACCAGGGGAGATAAGCTTTGGGGCCTGTAATTTCCTTAGCTGGGGACACCATTCATGCACTGCCGCGGGTCCATTCTCTTGACTTCTGCAGTTAGGAACATAGACTCATCACTAATGTGTGACCTGAGAACCAAAGCATAACCTTAGGGGATTTTTAGACCTCAATGGCAAGTGCTTGAAGACCCATTGGCCTCCAGATCTTAAGGGGATGAAATTCAAATGATGGACGACAGACGGTGAGTTTCATATTTAGCCAAACGACACGTCCTCCCTGACATATGGACAGCTGGCCTCCACGTGACATGTAACGGAATGAGGGTGTGAGCGTCAGTGCGAACAGCAGAGGGAAAGAAGAGGTTGCAGTGCGGAGGAGCTGTGGGGTGCCCAGCACATGTCTGTGATGTCTGTCCCCGAGCGTCTGAGGTGCTAAGCAAGAGGTTAGCTTGTATTTCATGAGTTATGGTGACATTATGGTGACAGATGATTAATATGCACTTTAAAAAGATGCAAGAAAGTCTTGATCATGAGTCATTAATATTAGATGCATCTCTGGTGTACAAAATAGAATCCAATACCAATGATCTCTTTTTAATGGATCTTAACTTATGAAATGCTTAATTTGTTAATAGTTGAGGGGATATATAATTGTAGGAAGGAATTTTTATGGTTCTTCTGATATTATTAAGCAGATGCAATAAGGTTTCTTAAACATTAGGACATGGTGGTTTCCCTTCTCACTGTGATGCCAAAATTTTAGTAGTTACGATTTCACTCTATTAAAGGATAGAAGGAGGAGAACTATTCATAATCCAAATACCTTGAGATTAGATGAGTCTTTAGATACTGAAGCTTCCCAGTAGACAACATATTATAGGAGGTTTTACATTATGGGAAGTGATATCTTTTCTGTTTTAGTTCTTTTCCTGTTTCTTCTTATATGTCTGTTTTTTTCTTCTGCCTGGTAAATAGTGATTGTCCAGGGTTTTCTGTTTGTCCTCTGCTCTTCTCTTCTCTGTCTACGTCAGAGTTTCGGGTGGAGAGAGTGTGCAGGTGCCACTAAAGGGGACAAGGGCCAGGTGCAGGGTAGGGGTGGGAGTGTAGAACACACGCTCACCTGAGGAGGCAGCTGCCACCGGCCCCACGTGATGGTGCTGGGGGACACGGGGCCAGCGTAATCAGGTCCTCGGACTTTCAAGAGAAGCTGTACATCTAGATGCTTTGTGAAATTTCCTGACTTCTAAGTGTTGTCAGTAAATCCCTCTTCCTCTAACCTATGAGGACCCAACATGTTTCTAGACTGCATTTGACCACCTGGGCCCACCAGAACTTGGTCTTTTCTCTATACTTGCTCCCTTGGGGACCTGTCATTCCCAGGATATCCTTAGTCCATGCTTCTTACATTGGGAGTCTGGGCACCTGTGGTATGAGGTATTCTGGGGCTGGGGGACTGAAGAAAGTATCCTCAAAGCCATAGAAGAACCAGAAGCATGGCCAGACTCCCTGGAGCTTGAGGTAAGCCTGTTGAAATCTCCCTTCCACCCCCACGGTGTGTCCCCCACCCTCTCTGCAGTGTCTTCTGTGTAAGCATTTGTGAAGCACTGACTAGCTCTTGCCTCTTTGTAGAGAAGGCTCCCAAATCCATGTCTGAAGCCCTGATTATTCTCTAGAATGACTTCATTTCTGTGCCACATCAACAACCCATCATTACACCAGGAGATTTTAAACTTTTGAGTCAAGGATCTCTTTGATAATTTGATGAGAGCCACAGATCATATCCCCCCTGAATGTGTGTAAGTGGACAGAACTTTGCATATAATTTCATGAGGTTTATAAATGCCTTAAAACCAATCTTCTGAGGAGCCTTAGGGCTTATATTATGAGCCACTGCTAGATACAAGCATTCTTCAAAAAAATTGTGGAAAAATAGGATTGAAACATAATACAAATCTTTCTGTGGACGTTTTGTAGAGAGGGTTCCTCTGTTTTCCTTTACTGCCCACTAGTCTGTAAGTTTCATGAAGCCAGGGCCATGGCTGTCTGCTTCACAGCTATAGCCCCAGTGCCGGATGAGCACCTGGCGCATAGTAGGCATGCCACAGATATTTACTGAATGTGCAGACAGGTGAGTGGCCTCGGAGGCTCAGAGAGGGATTAGGGTTTGCAAATAGTTAGAAAGAGATTAGATTGCCCAGAGGCACATTCAGGAATGAAAGGAAAACACCACTGTTTCTGGGTTGAAGGAGCTTTCACAAAGAGACTGACTAGTAAGAATGGTCAGAGAGGTAGGCGAGAACCAGGGCAGCAGCACAGAGATCCAAGAGCATCCTGGGGCTCACACGATGAGCGCATCCTAACTTCTAACAGCAGTGAAACCATTCGAAGGGCGTCCTTGGATCTGAAGGTAGATGGCAGTGGGGGGTGGGGTGGGACAGGAAGGAGTGGGGACAGTGAGTGCATGTGACACTTCTGAGATGTTTGGGAGAGGTGTAGAGAGGGAGAGGCAGAAATGGAGCAGGAAGCTTCAAGATCTAGGGACACACACTTTTTCAGCGTGGGAGACATAATAAGCGTGTGCCTCCAGCATAGTGGACATGTGGAACTAACTCCTAGAGCATAGTCACAAAGCCCCTGCTGATTTTTTGTTTCTGTTTCCTACTGTCCCGTTTAACTTCAGTGCAGTGAGTCTTTCCCTTGTCCCTGCACGCAAACACCAGCAGACCCCAATGTTTCTCATCACTCTGGGGTAAAAAGTCACTTAAAGTCACATACAGGCCTCAATTCCATTATTGAAATTGTCCAGTCTCACACAATAATACAAACTTAAACTTGATTGAAATTAAAATCTCCACCTGGCCCTCTGCAGTGGGAGAGGGGCTGTCGCTTTTATGCTTTCTGGCCCTCATTCATCTTTTCCCTGGCAGGTGCAGTGTCTGGTGTGGCTGGTGCTGGCTGATGGAGGCTTTGCACTCTTGGGACCAGCAGTGGTTAAAGCCGATTCCTTCCTGAGGTGCTTGGAAGGTTCTTCTAGTTGCTTGGTGTGGGGCGTGGGCAATCTGAACCTCCGTGCCGCGTTCTTGATTCAGTACAGCAGTGCCCCCTCCAGCAGGCCCGTCCCAGTGCACCATGGCTCCTGCCTTCATTCTACCCCATGTCCTCTCACTGCCAGCATCACCTGGCTCCCAGGACACTGTCTAGGGCATCCCTTCTGGTTTGATTTTGTTGACAATGATGTTTTTTATTGAGGTAAAATACACATAACATAAATTTTACAATTGTAACCATTATGAAATGTGAAATTCAGGGGCATTAAGGACATTCACAGTCTTGTGCAACCATCACTACTTTCTTCTTTCAGAATATTTTCATCACCCCAGAGACCCTGTACCAAGTAAGCAGTCATTATCTGAATCTCTCTCCCCCTGGCCCCTGACAAGCACTGATCTGCTTTCTTATCTCTGTGGATTTGCCTGTTCTGGACATTTCATACAGCTTCTTTTTTTTTTTTTTTAATTAATTAATTATTTTTTAATATATATATTTTTTCACATTCTATGATGTTGTTGCAGAGCAGTTGGGAGGGAGGGGGAGAGGGGAAAGGAGAAGGAAATGTGATGGAAGAAGGAGGAAGGAGGAGGGGTGGGATTGAGGCCTGTGGCACCCCCCTCATTTGCACAGGGGAGACAAGGGGGCTTCCAGTGGTGGCTTGGTCGTTGCTGGGCCGGGTGCAGATGTCAGGGAGTTGTGACAAAAGCCCTCAGCCCCCCACCACCCCAGCTCAGGAACCTGGGGCCCTTCTTGCTGTGACTTGGTGGTCATTGCTAGTCTGGTTGCACATGTCGGGGGGCATGGCCAAGGCCCAAGGCCCCTCCACTGTCCTGGCTCAGGAGAGCCCAGGGCACTTCCTGAGGTGGCTCAGAGGTTGTCGCTGGGGTGGTTACGTGTGTCAGGGGGGTGCAGCAAGGCCCTTGGCCCCCACCCTCGGGGCTGGTTGCAGGTGTCGGGGGCATTGCTGAGGCCCCTGGTCCTCCCCCCTTTCTGGCTTGGTATCCCAGGGGACTTCTGGTCCTTTTAGGTGTTATAGGTGTTCTTTGGTGAAATAAAACTTTTACTGGTTAATATCAAACTTTGCCTCTGATCTTTGGGTATTTTGTTTTTTCTTTCAGTTCTGTGTGGGATCATTTGCTGTTCCCACCACGTAAACTCTGCACTGGAACTAATTTGTTGTCCTTTGCTTACTTCTAAAATGGGGGAACTTCTTGTGGGGACCAGCACTTGAGCTCTGTGGTTGAGCTAGATTGTTGCTTTGCTGCTGATTCCCTGGGGAAGGCTTTTTGTGCAACTCAGGTTTTAGTGGTTGACTTTATAGGTACTTTCAGTTCTCGTGAAATCCAGTGCATCAGTGTTGTGTAGAAACTCTGGTCTGCACCTGAGTCTTTTCATCAAAATCTTGGGTACAGCTTGCTCCAGAGACACCCTCCTGACACATCCCTCTCCCAAGCTCCACTTGCTCATTCTCAGTAGTCAGCTAAGCATTTTTGGCTGTCCATGGACCTTTTTGCAGGATCTCTTTGAATATAGCATATATTGTCTGAATGTTTCACGAGTGAGGACACAAAAGAGTTCTGTTTCAACATAGTGCTCACATCCAAGGCATGGCACCAGGCAAGAGGGAAGGTCTGGAGACACAAAGGAAGGAGGGTCTGACCAGGAGAGAAGGACCCTGAAGAGGAAGGAGAGGGTGGGGCTGTGGCCATGAGCAGTGGTTGGTCTTCAACAGCAGGGAGACGGGGTGGGCTTGTGACTCCTGTGATCCTTGTGAATGAGGAGGTGAAATCATGTTAGGAGTGAGAGTTAGGCCTTGGATAGGGGGCTACAGAAAAGTTGTCAAGGTCTGGGATCATTGCTGAGAGGAATGGGAATGGGTGAGCTGATCAAGAATGTAAGAAATCATTCATGGCTATTTTGAGGACCCAGGAATATAAATTCAACAAAATTTCCACCAGGATTTCTTGACAGAAAACCATTATGAATTGATTTGTGTTTTGATAGAAACTTAAGTTTTCTTTTTTATGACATGATGTACATATATGACAAAGAGTAGCAAAGTTAAGAATGAGAGACCTCATTTATTTAGCCTGAAGGCACCTAGGTTAGGTGTGCTGTGAATTCACGCAAACCTGGCTTAGCTCAGCAGCTCAGAGGACTGTAGCTCACATCTTGGGAATGGCTGATCAATGTGATTCTGTCCAGCTGTAAAATTCCGGGACTTGTACCATGAGAGGGTGGGGTCTAAGATTTCATAGGTGGGACGTTTTACAGCACATTGCTTGCAGGGCACTGGCTGAGAGCTGAGTCAGGCATATTCTGCAAGGTGACAGTAGTGCCTCCCTGCTCTGCATTAGGTGGCCCTGTAATTAGTGACATTACTCATTAATAACTAATTCAAGCTGATGATTAACAATTAGCAATCCTTAATCCAACATACAATTTGATAATAAATTATAAGGTGTAGGAGCTGTTAGAGCCTGTTAGACTCATTTAGTTGAAAGGGCTGCCCTGAATATGCATAGTTGCTGGGATCTCAGATTCTGTGCACAGATATATATAAAGGAAGAAGCTTATTTATTCCCTCCCTGGAGGAATGTGACTGGCTTACTTACATAGGAGAGAAGCTTTAAGTGAAGAATCAGATTTTTTTTAGACTTTAAAATAGAGCTATCTTCCTTATGCATCAGCAGATATATTTTAGGAACCAATTGTGTGCTCAGCTTTGTGGTGGGCACTTGCAGGGGGACAGTATTGGTAAATTACATGATTCTCCTGTCCTGAAGGAGTCTGTGGGCTGGTTGGAGACACAGGCTCAGATGCGTGGGATAGCGCTTTGGCAGGTAAGCGTGGATTCGTAGGAGGGAGGAATTTTGTGGGTGGAGCCGATGGAAAAGCTCATAAAAACCATAACAAACACTGGGATTTTCTATGTGCCAGGCACTGTTCTGTGCTTTATACAGTACAAATCCACTGACTCCTCATCCTGGCCCCATGAGATAATATTATTATCATCCCCTTTTCACAGCCAGAGCTGTGGAAGCACAGTGAGCTTAATCGCCATACTCAAGGCCATATCCCCAGTAAGAGGGGAGGGGAAGCAGGGATCTGAGCTAGTCAGGCCCAGGGACTGTGCTCCTGTCTGTTGAGCTGTCCTTCCTGGAGAGGGTATGGCTTTCTGGTCCTTGAAAGCTACAGGAGATTTTCCCAGGCTGAGTATATGGGAGACAATGCAATTAGAGGTATAGTAGTGAACATGAGTGTGTTTGGGGTCCTGGCGACCACCCTCAGGTTCGATGACTCACCAGGAGGACTCACAAAACTCAGAAAAGTTGCTAACGTCACAGTTATTGTTTATTACAGTGAAAGGATACAGATTAAATCAGCAGAGACCAACAGGACAGAGTCCAGGAGAAACCAGGCACGAGCTTCCACTTGTCCTCTCCCAATGGAGTCATAAGACAGGGCTTAGTCCTCTTAGCAACGATGGGTGACAGTATATATGAAGCA
>NW_007743148.1:0-226 GCF_000696425.1 Galeopterus variegatus | reverse complement strand
ATGAATGTTTAGGGTCTTGTGGGACATGTGCATTAAAAAGTAGAGGAAAGATGGAAGACTGGGTAGATCAAAGCAGCAGGGCCACTTTATAGAGGGCTCTAAAAGCCGGCAGGGGAGCCCAGCCAGACTCAATCCATTGGGCCAGTGAGCAGGCTGAAGATGCACGAAGAGCTAACTGGGAGAGACAAGGTGAAGAGTGATCGCCTACTGCTACTTTCTGGGGAGA
>NW_007743147.1:13261-20132 GCF_000696425.1 Galeopterus variegatus | reverse complement strand
TTTTTTTTTTGAAGTTCTTACAACAGGAAAATGGAGGGGACACACCTGGGTGGGAGGGGGGGAGAGGGAGGAGGTAGGGAGGTTTCGGTGATGGGACACAATAACTAACTACATTGTATATTGACAAAGTAAAATAAAAAATAATAAAGATAATGTGAATCTGTCCATTAACTTTTTAAAGTACACTTGTATGTATGTTTTCTACAAGAAATCCATTTGAAATGTAAAGGCATATATAGATTGAAGGTAAAGGGATGAAGAAAAACATACCATGCTAACACTGTCCAAAAGAAAGCCAGAGAGCCATGTTAGTTTCAGACAAAGCCATCTTTAGAGCAAGGAAAATTATTAGAGATCAATAGGAGTATTACATAATGACAAAGAAGTCAATTCTCTAGGAAGACATAACAACCCTAAAGTATATGTACCTCAAAATAGAATGCCAAGATACATGAGGCAAAAACCAATAGAACTGCAAGATGAAATTGATGAATTCACTATTACAGCTGGAGAATTCAACATCTCTCTATCAGAAGTGGACAGATCCAAGGCTGGCCAGTTATTTCAGTTGGTTAGAGCACGATGTTCTAACACCAAGGACAGGGGTTTGGATTTCTATACCGGCTATCTACCCCCCTCCCCCAGAGAAAAAGAAAAAAGAAAAGGAAAAACAAATGGACAGATCCAGCAGGAAGAAAATCAGTAAAAACATAATCGAATTGAAAAGCACTATCAATCAATGGATATAATTGACATTTATAGAGTACTTGATGCAAGGAAAGCAGAATACAAATTCTTCTCAAGTTCACGAGAAACATACCAAAATAGGTTACATTCTAGGCTATAAAGCACATCTTACACATCTTAACAATGTTAAAGGAACATGAATCATACAATGTCTACTCTCAGAAAACAGTGGAATTGAACTAGAAATCAATTGCATATAGATAGCTGGAATAGCCCCAAATACACAGAGATTAAACAACACATTATTAAATAATACATGGGTCAAAGAAGACATCTCAAGAGAAATTTAAAAATATTTTGAACTAAATTAAATAAAAAGAGAAATTTTCACATATACATGGGATGCAGTAATAGCAATGCTTACAGGGAAATGTAAGCATTGAATACATATATTAGAAAAGAAGAAAGATATAAAATCAGTAATCTAAACATCCAACTTAGGAAACTAGTGAGAAAAGAACAAGTTATATCCAAAGTAAGCAGAAGAAAAGAAAGAATAAAAATTAGGGCCTAATTCAATTAAATTGAAAATGAGAAATCAATGGAGAAAATTAGTGAAATCAAAACCAAAAGTTGGTTCTTTGAAAATATAATTAATAAACCCCTGACCAGTTTAACCAAGAAAAAAAAGTAGTCACAATTTACTAATTTTAGAGTTAAGAGAGGGGCCATCACTACCGTTACCATAGGCATTAAAAGAATCATAAAAAATATGAGCAATTATGAACAATTATATGCTCAAAAATTTGATAATTAGGTGAAATGGATGAATTCCTTAAACATGCAAAGTGCTAAAATACACAGAAAGAAATAAATAATCTGAGTCATTTTTTTATTTATTAAAGTAATTGAATTAATAATTAATACCATCCAAGACAAAAAGCGCAAGGCCCAGAAGGGTTCACTAGTGATTTCTACCAAACATTTTTAGGGAGACTTATACCAATTCTGTGATATCTCTTCCAGAAGGTAGTAAGATGAAATATTCTCTTACTTGTTTTATGACCCCAGGATTTTTTTAATAACACAACTAAACAAAGTCATTATTAGAAAAGAAAACTACAGACCAATATATCTAATAAAAATAGATGCAAACACTCAACAAAATATTAGCAAATCACATCCAACAGTGTGTAAAAATAACTTTACAGCATGATCAAGTGGTGTTTATTGCAGGTTTGCAAGACTGGCTCAAAATTTGAAAATCAAATAATGTACTCAGATCATCTTTCTAAAAAAGAGGAGTCACAAAGTTGACATTTTGATTTTTCGTTTTGATTTTGTATTGGTGAAAAGTCCTCATGAACTAGGAGAGACTGAGGTTTTAACAGTATGGAAAAGTGCTGACTTAAGCTGACTTTTCTTCGTATAGAATGCCTATGTCAGAGGGATAGAATTCCTTACTGTGAGTGACTTTCAAATATCTTCCATATTTATCCCCAAGGAAAGATTCTCCTTTCATCTACCAAATATTCTGTCCTGTTTTTCTTCTTTTGTTGTTTTTCTTTATTTGTTTTAGGTTATCCATTACTGTGTCAAACAAAATCTGTTACAATTTCTCAGCATTCCTTGAACAGCTGTCCTGGGTTTTGATTTTATACGTCCACCTAATTAAAGATTTAAGGTGTAATATCAAAAAATAAATAAGTAAAATAAAAAGATAAGTGACATGATTATATGAATATGTATAGAAAAAGCATTTGATAAAATCCAAACAACATACATGATAAAAACTCTCAGCAAACTAAGAATAGGAGAGGAAGTTTTATAATTTGATAAAGTGCATCTACAAAAACCTAAAAGCTAACAACTTCATTAATTGTGAAAAACTTGAGACCTTTTGGATAAGATCAAGAGTAAGGCAAGATGTCCCCTCTCACCACTCCTATTCAACATTGTACTGGAAATTCTAACTAATGCAATAACAAGAAAAGGAAATAAAAAGTAAATTGATTGGGAAGGAAGAAATAAAAGTGTAATTGTTTGAAGATCCCATGATTGTCTATGTAGAAAATCCCAAAGAATAAACAAAAGTAAAACAAAAAACCAAAGCACAAACAAAACAACAAAAGACTTCTGGAACGAACACTCAATTATACTAGGGTTGCAGGATACAAAGTTAATATATAGAAGTTCAGTTACTTTTTATATTCTAGCAATACTTATCTATAACTCTGAAAAACATAAAGTATCATTTGAGGAAAACTACAAAACTCCGATGAAATAAAAATAAACTATTGTATATCCATGCAGTGGAATATTATCTTCTGTTAAAAAAAAATGAGCTATCAGGCCATGAAAAGACATGGAGGAAACTTATGGATATTACTAAGTAAAATATACTGATTTAAAAAGGCTGCATATTGTATGATTCCAACTGTATGGCATCCTAGAAAATGCAGGACAGTGGGGACACTACAAAGACCATTTGTTGCCAGGGCTTGGGGAAAGGGAGGGATGAATAAACGGAGCACATATAAATTTAGGGCAGTGAAACTATTCTGTGTGATGCTACAAGGGTGGATACTTGTCATTATACATTAGTCAAAACCCAGAGAATTCACAACACCAAATGTAAATCTGAAAACTATGAACTTTGGTTGATGAGGTGTCAATGTTGGTTCATCAATTGTAACTAATGAACCACACTGGTGAGAGCTGTTGATTTTGGAGAGGCAGTGGGTGGGTGTGAGGAGGGGTTACATAGGAACTATGCACTTTCCACTTTGTTTTGCTGTGAACCTCAAACTGTTCTAAAAATAAATTCTGTTAGTGAAAAAATCCCCAAAAACCTGTTCTAAGTCACAACTCTAGACAAGCTGAGGTATGCATTACTCTGTGACTGTGTAGGGCTTAATGCTGTTACCCTCCTGATCATTTGAACCATGATGGGAATTCTTTGGGATGGGATGGAAGATGTCACTGAACTGAAAGTTCTGGAAAATGTGGAAAACCAGGATTCTAAGACAAAGTCTTGTACTGAGGCTTGTATTGGGGACACTTTATCTCACCAAGTCTCCTATTGCTCATTCTAAAATAACAAAGCAAAATTTAGACTAGTTGATCTCAGACATCCCTTCCCTGTTTAAATTATTTTTGACACTTTCATTCTGTAAAAAGAAAAGTCCAAGCAAGACCCTCAGTTCAGCAGAAGGGAGGAGGAACAGAGCAGGGATACCTGTCCCTCAAGGAATGAAATCATTGCTCTGAGGAGAACAACTAAGCTTATTTTATGCAAAATAATGTGGTGCAGGTCCTTTACATTTAGAGCTATGTGAGTCAGTCAGCAATTACCCTTTCTCTTTGCCCTGAACAAAGGTTCACCAAGACGTGGACTCACTCAGGTTCTAAAGGTTATAAAACCAAACTTTATGACCCCCATTTTAGTCAAGTAGTATTGTAATTATTAACTAAATTAATATTTATTTTGAAAGTTGCTGATTAGGCTTTCCTGAATACCAGCAGGTCCCAAACTGGTATAGTCATTAGAATCACCTGGGGTGTCCCAAACTGGTATAGTCATTAGAATCACCTGGGGTGTCCCAAACTGGTATAGTCATTAGAATCACCTGGGGTGTCCCAAACTGGTATAGTCATTAGAATCACCTGGGGTGTCCCAAACTGGTATAGTCATTAGAATCACCTGGGGTGTCCCAAACTGGTATAGTCATTAGAATCACCTGGGGTGTCCCAAACTGGTATAGTCATTAGAATCACCTGGGGTGTCCCAAACTGGTATAGTCATTAGAATCACCTGGGGTGTCCCAAACTGGTATAGTCATTAGAATCACCTGGGGTGTCCCAAACTGGTATAGTCATTAGAATCACCTGGGGTGTCCCAAACTGGTATAGTCATTAGAATCACCTGGGGTGACTTTATAACTGTAGATTTCTAGTATTTAGCACAGGGCTACAGAGTCAGGATCCTTATGGAAAAAGCTTTACAAGGCATTCTGAAGCCATATGCTGGGTAGTGGTCTCAAGGTGAGTATGTGGGGCTGATAAGTTGCTCAGAATCAGCAATCAAAATAGGAAAGTATCCAATCTGGGTCTTCTGTGCATTAACTGTGGGCCATTGAAAATGAAGTTCTCTAACGTCAACTTTTTGTTTATAACAGGACACATATACCTGCTGAATGTGTTGGTGTGAAGATTAATTGTAATCTGTGCACCAATTGCCTGGACATTGTATGACACATCATGGGCCATCCATAGTGGCAACTATAACAATCACAATCATATATAAGAATCAGATTCAGAAATATTTGAAGCTGTGTGTAGCAGAATAAAAGTATAGAGAAAGCAATGACAATATGTCTGAATCAGGCACAATATATGAACCATATCATCACTTATTTCGCTATGATTTTCATCTCCTTTCCCAGTTCTCAAAAGTCCATGGCCCTGTGTTCACTCTTTATTTTGGCATGAAGCCCACGGTCATGCTGCGTGGATATGAAGCAGTGAAGGAAGCCCTGATTAGTATGGGAGAGGAGTTTTCTGAAAGAGGCAGTTTCCCAGTGATGGACAAATTTAATGAAGGACATGGTAGGTGTGCATGTGCCTGTGTCAGCATTGGTAATGGGGGTGGGAGAGCTGAAAACAGAGACTCGAAGAAATCCTCAGGCAGAGCTTGGCACAGACACGTGGCTGCCAAGATTCCCATTCGCTCCTCCTTGCCTGGGATCTCCCTCCTAGTTTCTGCTCCCTGTCTGTTAGGAACNAAATATTGAATCATAGCACACAATAAGTAAATGTTGGTGAACCAGGTTGAACTGAATGTTTTTCTTGGAGGGAAGGGTACAAGAGGCAGGGGACATGGGTTCCAGCCTCAGCTCTATAACCTGCAGTCTCTGTGCCCTTGGCCAAGGCACTGAGTCTCCAAGGTCCAGCTTCCTCATCCATAAAATGGGAATCATTTTACCTTAGGCAGAGATAAGTCAAAGACTCAAAAGTGATATGATGGGCATGAAAATTCTGTGTAAATTTTCAGAATCCCTTTAAACATGACTGGGTCTTGACATAACCTATTTTTTTTTACTAAAAGATGATATCTGCACTAATCAATTTAGAACAAAATGAAATTCTTACAAAACACATCTTTGAACAAGCATTGCCATTAGACAACTTGTGATGTATATTATCCTAGTTGTGTTTATATCCTCATGACCACTGAATGTCATCTCCAGCTCAGGTCTGCATGTTATGGTGGTTCTGTGCTGTGGGTTTATTAAATGATTTCCCTAATTCCCATCCGCTATTGAACCCACAACTGCTGTTTTGTCTCTAATTCCCCTTCCTAGATGTGCATTATCACATTCTATTATTTCTGACAATGACAAACTAAGAACAGCATTAGAAGCTATGTTTGGAGGCAACTGAGAGGTAGGCATAGTTTCTCAAGTCTTTTCCCATGAAATTCTTTGAGATCGGCTCTTCTCACAGATGCACTGATCAAGTTTCATCTCTGTGGTGATGAAGGTGGAGGATCATATCTTTTATTTCTTCTCTTGACCACCTCTGGTCCTTTTATACTTGGAGTGAAATAAGGGGCTTTTATTAAATGTGAAGCCTGTTACTTTATGAACTGACTCAATGGGGGGCACGTTTAGAGTAACTAATGTTTGGGGATCAGTTTTATTTGGCTAAAATTGTTCTCGAGGCAGCAGTGGTGTAAGCCATAGTGCACCACAATGGGCAGCCAAAGATTTTGGTTCAAATCCCAGTTCTTTCATCTGTGATCTGTGTGACTCTGACAGGTCTCCCTTCCCACATTTGAAAAATAAAAACAATAATCTCTGCCATCCAATATTTTTATTTTGAATTTAATGGTGAAATGATGTAAATTTATAAGCTAAGAACTTGATATGTGTCTGGTCACTTAAGATGTATAGTTATGTTAGCTATTTCATGTTTAGGCAGCTACAGTGTTAGTAGAATATATTAAATATTGGAAAATCTTTCAGTATAGAGGACAAAGTCTCCTAGGGTCTGATATAACATTATAGCATGCATTTTTTATTTACGAGGCATAGAATACAATAATGATCTGTATTAGCCTGAAAGTCATAAATTCTCAACTGGTAGTTAATCTCAGAATCTAGAATTTTCAGTAATTTTTTTT
>NW_007743147.1:8319-11498 GCF_000696425.1 Galeopterus variegatus | reverse complement strand
TAGAGAAACACTTGTGTGGTAGAATTAAAGTAATAAAGTGGCAAACACTGGGAGTGCTGCTTCCCTTTGTTTTATAGCCATTTTCTGTAATTTTCTGCTGAAGGTAAATGGTAAGGGAAGTGTGTGTTTGTGATTAGAGATTTCATTAAAAAGTCATCTGTTATAATTTCCTTTGTTTCATTAAGAATAGCCATGGAAATTTTACTTCTCTGAAGAATCAATTTATTTTCTCTGATGTCAAGGAAATAGCTATAGGCTCAGGACCAGCATAAGTGAATGACTTGGTGGTATCAGATGTTTTTGGGTTTCTGCTCAAACCTGCTGTCTGTGTCCAAAATTGCTGGAGGGTGTTAGAAATTGTTCTTCCAGGAGATGCTGGATGTCCTGCTGCTGCCCTGTGGTGCTCACTGTGTCTGTGCTGGTAATACCAGCAGGTCCCAAACTGGTATAGTCATTAGAATCACCTGGGGTGTCCCAAACTGGTATAGTCATTAGAATCACCTGGGGTGACTTTATAACTGTAGATTTCTAGTATTTAGCACAGGGCTACAGAGTCAGGATCCTTATGGAAAAAGCTTTACAAGGCATTCTGAAGCCATATGCTGGGTAGTGGTCTCAAGGTGAGTATGTGGGGCTGATAAGTTGCTCAGAATCAGCAATCAAAATAGGAAAGTATCCAATCTGGGTCTTCTGTGCATTAACTGTGGGCCATTGAAAATGAAGTTCTCTAACGTCAACTTTTTGTTTATAACAGGACACATATACCTGCTGAATGTGTTGGTGTGAAGATTAATTGTAATCTGTGCACCAATTGCCTGGACATTGTATGACACATCATGGGCCATCCATAGTGGCAACTATAACAATCACAATCATATATAAGAATCAGATTCAGAAATATTTGAAGCTGTGTGTAGCAGAATAAAAGTATAGAGAAAGCAATGACAATATGTCTGAATCAGGCACAATATATGAAGCATATCATCACTTATTTCGCTATGATTTTCATCTCCTTTCCCAGTTCTCAAAAGTCCATGGCCCTGTGTTCACTCTTTATTTTGGCATGAAGCCCACGGTCATGCTGCGTGGATATGAAGCAGTGAAGGAAGCCCTGATTAGTATGGGAGAGGAGTTTTCTGAAAGAGGCAGTTTCCCAGTGATGGACAAATTTAATGAAGGACATGGTAGGTGTGCATGTGCCTGTGTCAGCATTGGTAATGGGGGTGGGAGAGCTGAAAACAGAGACTCGAAGACATCCTCAGGCAGAGCTTGGCACAGACACGTGGCTGCCAAGTTTCCATTCGCTCCTCCTTGCCTGGGATCTCCCTCCTAGTTTCTGCTCCCTGTCTGTTAGGAACCATTTTAAGCAATGGAAAGAGATGGAAAGAGACCCGGCATTTCTAGCTCAAGACTCTGTGGAATTTGGGGATGGGAAAGAGGACCATTGAGGACCGTTTTCAAGAGGAAGCCCGCTGCCTTGCGGAGGAGCTGAGAAAAACCAACGGTGGGTGCCTCTTTACTCTGTAGCACTCACCTTCACAGACTGCTCTGTCATGTAATGACATTTCAGGGACAAACATTTCAGGGACAGCCAGATCTTTCATTATAGGCACTGGCTGTCAGCCCTTATGTGGCAGAGGGATGGTGTGAAGCAGAGACCAAGAGAGCTTTTGCATATCTGTGCTGCTTGTGTACAGGTAAGATTGTGCATAGAGTGTGGGGAAAAGGCCATTTAATCGTATATTTTCCTGAACTTTATTTCTTTGTTTTCAAATCAGAAATCGTGAATATGGCTTTGGAGCTCATTTTCTGAAAGACTTAAAGAGAGATGTTTTCTGCATAGCATAAATATGGGTTACCTATTCCAGAACATTTTATCAGAGAATATTAGGCAGATAAACATGGTGGGAATGACTTTATCAGACCCTCAGACCCTTGATTTTTTTTCTTTTTCTTTTTTCTTTCTTTGAATGAAACACAATTGATTATACTTATTTTGGGAGTACAGAGGTGACCATCAGTATTTGTGTACAATATGTGATGAGGAATTCAGGATAGTTGGCAAATTCGTCATGACAAAATGTACTCATTTTTTATGTCCATTAACCAATTTCTCCCTAAACTTCCCTCCCTCTACTACTTCCCTTCCTCCGATCTCTCCTTCTGAAAGTTCAATTAGTGTGTTTGTTGTGTCTGTCTTTACTATTTTAAAATTATTATTATTATTCTTTCTTTATAATTTTTGTGTGTCCTGCCAGTACAAGGATTTGAACTCATGGCCTTGTGGTTATGAGGCTACTACACTCTAGCCAACTGAGCAAAAGTTTATTTATTTTTTAGATCCCATTATGAGTGAGGACATGCAGTATTTCTCTTTCTGTGCCTGGCTTATTTCATTTAACACAATTTTCTCCAAGTTCGTCCGTGTTGCTGCAAATGGCATCATTTCGTTCTTTTCATGGCAGAGTAGTATTCCATCGTGTGTATATACCGTATTTTCTTTATCCAGTCATCTACTGATGGACATTTAGGTTGGTTCCATACCTTGGCTGTTGCAAATAGAGTTGCAATAAATATGAGAGTGTAAGTTTCCTTCTACATGATGATTTCTGTTCCTTTGGTCATATATCCAGTAGTGGGATTGCTGGATTGTATGGTAATTCTGTGTGTAGTTCTTTGACAAACCTCCATATTGTTTTCCGTAAAGTCTGTACTAATTTACAGTCCTATCAGCAGTGTAGGAGGTTCCTTTTTCTCTGGATCTTCACCAGCATTTTTCATTCTCTGTCTTTTTGATAATAGCCAGTCTAACTGGGGTGAGATGATATCTCAGTGTGCTTTCGATTTGCATTTCCCTGATGCTAAGTGATGAGCATTTTTCTTGTACCCATTGGCCATTTTTTTTTTTTTTTTGTCTTTTGTCTTTTTTTCCGTGTCCGGCAACGGATCGCAACCCTCAGTGTTGCCCCCGTACCAGACCAGGGACCGGCAACGGGATTGCAAAACTCGGTGTTGCTCCCACGCCTCGCTCAGCCAGTGAGCGGGAGCCGGTCTGTATGTGGGATCCGAACCCTCGGGCGGGAGCGCTGCCGCGCTTCCCAAGCTGCGCACTATCCAGTGCGCCACCGGGCCGGCCCCATTTGTATGTGTTCCTTGGAGAAATATTTATTCAGCCGCTT
>NW_007743147.1:6972-8309 GCF_000696425.1 Galeopterus variegatus | reverse complement strand
CTTTTGTCTTTTTTTCCGTGTCCGGCAAGGGATCGCAACCCTCGGTGTCGCACCCGCACCTCGCTCAGCCAGTGAGCGGGAGCCGGTCTGTATGTGGGATCCGAACCCTCGGGCGGGAGCGCTGCCGGGCTTCCCAAGCTGCGCACTATCCAGTGTGCCACCGGGCTGGCCCCATTTGTATGTGTTCCTTGGAGAAATATTTATTCAGCCCCTTTGCCAGTTTTATAAGTTGGATTTTTTTTTTCTGTTAAGTTGTTTGAATTCCTTGTATATTCTAGATAGTAAACCCTTGTCAGATGCATAGTTTGCAAATACTTTCTTCCATTCTGTAGGTTGTCTTTTCACTTTGTCGATTATTTCCTTTGCTGTGCATAAGCTTTTTATTTTGATATAATCCCATTGGTTTGGGGTTTTTTGCCTTTGCTTTTGAGTCTTATTCATAAAGTCTTTGCCCAGATCTATGTTCTTATGTGTCTTCCCTAAGTTTCCTTCTGGGGGTTTTATAGTTTCAGGTCTTATATCTATGCCTTTAAATCATTTTGAATTGATTAATGCATATGGCATGAGGTATGGGTCAAAATACATTAGTCTACATATGGATATCCAGTTTTCCCAGCACCACTTATTGAAAAGGCTGTCCTTTCCCCAAAGTACATTCTCAGAGCCTTTGTCAAAGATCAGTTGGCTAAAAGTACATGGATGATTTCCAGATTCTCTATTCTGTTCCATTGGTCTGTGTGTCTGTTTTTTTGCCGATACAATGATGTTTTGGTTACAGTAGCTTTGTAGTATAATTTGAAGTCAGGTGGTGTATTGCCTCCAGCTTTATTTCTTTTGCTCGGGGTTGCTTTGGCTATTCAGGGTCTTTTGTTGTATGATATGAATGTTAGGATTGTCTTTTCTGTTTCTGTGAAGAAAGTCATTGGTATTCTGATGGGGATTGCATTGAATCTGTAGATCACTTTGCGTAGTATGGACATTTTCATAGTGTTAATTTTTCCAATTCATTGTCCTTCCATCTTTTTGTGTCCTCTTTAACTACTTTCAGCAGTGATTTGTTGTTCTCCTTGTAGAAATCCTTCACCTCCTTTGTTAAATTTACTTGTAAGCATTTTGTTTTATTTTATTTTTTGGTAGGCATTGTAAATGGGCTTGCTTTCTTGATTTCTTTTTCTGCTAGTTTGTTGTTGGTATATAAAAACACAACTAATTTTTGTATGTTCGTTTTATTTATTTTTATCTTATTTAAATTTTTATTGAAGCTTAATTAATTATACACATATTTGGGCTACAGTGTTGACTACCATCACCTCTGTACAACGTGTATTGATCAAATC
>NW_007743147.1:5054-6643 GCF_000696425.1 Galeopterus variegatus | reverse complement strand
AGCTTAATTAATTATACACATATTTGGGCTACAGTGTTGACTACCATCACCTCTGTACAACGTGTATTGATCAAATCAATATTGTTAACATACTCACTATTAAAAATCATAATCCTTCTTTATTCTCCCTACTAAATCTCTCCTCAACATCCTTCCCCGCCCACCTCCACTGCTAGTAACCACAGATCTGTTCTCTTTTTCTGAAAGATCAGTGTATTATTCTGGACTTTCTGTCTTTCTTCTCTCTCTCCCTCCTCCTCTTCCTCTCTTCCTTCCTTCCTAGTACCCAGTTATGAGTGAGGACATGCAGAAATTCTCTTTCTGCATCTGACTAATTTTACTTAAAATATTTTTTTTTCCAAGCTCATCCATGTTGCTGCAAATGGTAAAATTTCATTTGTATTTTTATGGCTGAGTTGTATTTGGTTGTATATATATATATCACATTTTCCTTATCCAGCTGTCTGCTGATGAACATTTACATTTGTTCCATATTTTGGTTATTGTGTATAGAGCTGCAATGAATGGGGAGGGCAGGTTTCCCTTTGGCATGATGATTTCCATTCCTTTGGGCATATACCCAGAAGTGGGATGGCTGGATCATATGGTAGTTTTATTTTTCCTTTAATATTGTTATTTATTTATTTATTTATACTATTATTTTCTACATTCAAAGATGTTGCAGAGCATTTGGTGGCACGGGAAACAGGAAGGAGGAAGAAAATAGAGTGGGAGAATGAGAAAGGAGGAGGGGCATGGTTGAGGCCGATGGCACCCCCCTCCCTCCTGCAGGGGATGCCAGGGGACTTCCAGCAGTGGCTCAATTGTAGCTGGGCTGGATGAAGATGTCAGCAGCGTGTGGCTGAGGCCCTCTGCCCCCTACCACCCTGGCTTGGGATCCTGGGGCATTTCTGGTGGTGGCTTGGTGGTAGTGGCTGGGCTCTCTCTGGGTGTAGGGGGGGATGACTGAGACTGCTGACCCTACCCCCTCCCTGGCTTCAGAGCCCAAGGGGTTTCCAGTACTTCTAGTGTTCTTTGGTGAAGTGAGACCTTTACTATTTAATATCAAACTTTGTCTCTGGTCTGTAGCTGTTTGTTTTTTTCTTTCAGTTCTGTGTTGGATTATTTGCTGTTCCCACCACTTCAACTCTGCACTGGACCTAATCTGTTGTCTTTTGCTTACCTCTAATATGGGGGAACTTCCTGTGGGTACTGGCACTTGAACCCTGTAGTTGAGCTAAATTGCTGCTTTGTGGCTGATTCCCAGGGGAAGGCTTTTTGTGAAGCTCAAGTTTTAATTGTTGACCTTATCTGCACTTCCAGGTCCTGTGAGTTCTGGTG
Organism: Galeopterus variegatus; assembly: GCF_000696425.1. Classification (NCBI taxonomy): domain Eukaryota; kingdom Metazoa; phylum Chordata; class Mammalia; order Dermoptera; family Cynocephalidae; genus Galeopterus; species Galeopterus variegatus. Next base: position 5,302 of record NW_007743147.1, on the reverse strand, counting down.
CACCTGGGTTGTGTGAAAACTCTGGTGTGGACCTGAGACATTTCAGTAAACTGCACTGCAGTTTGTATTGTACAGCTGCAGTTCTGTATTCCTGACCAGTCTCCACTGAGTGGCCCTGCATTGATAGGGTGGCAGATCAGCTGTCCTTGTTGTACCCCAATGTTCCCACAGTGGGTCCATCTACCCCACCACCCACACTCCAAACACTTCCCATGGGATGGGCCATGCACTGGTCCCTTGCAATGACT
>NW_007743147.1:2629-4054 GCF_000696425.1 Galeopterus variegatus | reverse complement strand
AACCCTGTAGTTGAGCTAAATTGCTGCTTTGTGGCTGATTCCCAGGGGAAGGCTTTTTGTGAAGCTCAAGTTTTAATTGTTGACCTTATCTGCACTTCCAGGTCCTGTGAGTTCTGGTGCACCTGGGTTGTGTGAAAACTCTGGTGTGGACCTGAGACATTTCAGTAAACTGCACTTCAGTTTGTATTGTATACCTGAAGTTCTGTATTTCTGACCAGTCTCCACTAAGTGGTCCTGCATTGACAGTGTGAGAGATCAGCTGTCCATGTTGTACCCCAATGTTCCCCCAGTGGGTCCATCTCTACCACCACCCACACTCCAAACACTTCTCATAGGCTGGGCCATGCACTGGTCCCTTGCAACTTTCCTCAGAATGGCTCCTCACTCCTACGTGGGTCCACAGGAACCCTGTTAGTGGTCTTGCTAGCCTAGGGGCCACCAAGGACCTCCTTTCGCCTGCAGCCTCCAAACAACTTCATATGAAGGGCACAGCAGCAGCTTTTACCAACTCTTTCTCCATGTGCTTACCAGCTCCAGCCTTGAAGAGGCCAGGATTCAAAATGGTGGGAGTGATCCTTTCCTTCTCTCATCATGGCTTCTCTTGCCCTCATGAACTTGGTATGTCTCTCCTCCTCTTCCCTGAGCTTTGGCAGCCCCAGCTTAGCTGTTGTTGCTTTTTAATAGTTGTACATTGGTTGATTTGGGGGAGAGAGTTATGCTGGGGACCGTCTAATCTGCTATGGTGACTGGAAACCCCTTACAGTAATTCTATCTGTAACTGTTTCAGAAATCTCCACACTGTATATTGGTTTTGTACCCTGATTTTACCAAATTCATTTATCATCTCTAGGAGTTTTCTGGTGGAGTCTTCTGGATTTTCTGTGTATAACGTCAGGTGATCTTCAAACAGTTTGGCTTTGTCTTTTCCAATTTGGATGCCCTTTGTTTCTTTCTCTTGTCTGGGTGCTGGCTAGTATTTTCAATACTATGTTAAATAGGAGTGGTGAGAGTGGACATCTTTGTCTTATTCCTTTCTTAAAGGAAAAGCTCCCAGTGTTTCCCCATTCAGAATGATATTGTTGGTGGTCTGTCATCTGTGGCTTTCACTGTACTGAGATTCTATCCTATACCTAATCTGTTGAGAGTCTATATCAAGAGGGGATTTTGAATTTTGTCAAATATCTGCATCTATTGAGATGATCATATGATTTTTGTCCTTAATGTTGTTCATGTGGTGTATCACATTTATTGATTTTCATATGTTGAAACATCCTTGCATCCTTGGAATGAATCCCGGGTATTGATCATGATGTATAATCTTTTTGATGTGCTGCTTTATTCTGTTTGCTAATGTTTTTAAAGAATTTTTGTGTTCATGTTCATCAAGGATATTGTCCTGTAGTTTTCTTTTTCTTTTTCTTTTTC
>NW_007743147.1:0-962 GCF_000696425.1 Galeopterus variegatus | reverse complement strand
AAAATTTGTTGAGGTTGGATTTGTGGCCAAACATGTGGTCTATCCTGGAGAATGTTCTATGTGCTCATAAGAAGAATGTATATTCTGGAATTGTTGCATGAAATGTTCTATGGATTTATGCCATGTCCAGTTGGTCTGAAGTGTCATTTAAATCCTGTGTTTCTCCCTTGATTTGTTGCTTAGATAATCTGTCCAATGTTGAGAGAGGTGTGTTGACATCCCCATTTATTATTTTATTTGTGTATATCTCTCTGTTTAAGTCCAACACTGTTTGCCTTATATATCTAAGTGCTGTGGTATTGGATTCATACATATTTATGATTGTTATATCTTCTTGCTGGATAGATCCTTTTATTATTATATAAGGACCTTCTTTATGGAGCATGAACCTAGTGTCATATGCTTTCACTTAATTGGACTGAATTTGTACCATCAAACTCAATATGTCTGATGGTTTTTCCAGGCCTACGTTTCCAGCCAATAATTAAGCTATGTGGAGTTTTANAGAGCAGAACTTAATGAAATTGAAACCTGAAAAAATGATACAAAAGATCAATGAATCAAAAAGTTGGTTTCTTTAAAAGATAAACAAAATTGACAAACCATTAGCACAGCTAACTAAAAAAAGAAGAGATAAGACCAAAATATAAAAAATTAGAAATGAAAAGGTGGTATTACAGCTGATACCTCAGAAATACAAGAAACCATTAGAGATTAGTATATGCCACCATGTTTGAACATCTGGAGGAAATGGATAAATACTGGACACAAACAAACTACCAAAACTGATCCAAGAAGATGTAGAAAATCTGCACAGACTAATAACAGCAAGAGAAATTGAAGCTGTTATCAGACGGCTCCCCCAAAATAAAAGCCCAGGACAATATGGATTCACAGCAGGATTTTACCAAACATTCAAAGAGGAATTGACACCACTTCTCTACAAACTATTCCAAAAGATT
>NW_007743146.1:26063-26384 GCF_000696425.1 Galeopterus variegatus | reverse complement strand
CAAAAAGCCCACAGATCAGACACAAAGTTCTAATATCAACCAGTAAAGGTCTAAAACCATCAAAGAACACCTACAAAACCTAGGACTGGAAGCCCTCAGGCTCCCAAGCTGGGAGGGGGGCTGAGGTCCTCAGCCATGCCCCCCCGACATGCTCATCCAGCCCAGTGACAGCCACAAGGCCACCACTGGAAGTGCCCTGTGCTCCTGTGCTGTGGTGGTGGTGAGGGGGGACAAGAGCCCTGCCACGCCCCCCATGTCTGCATCCAGCCCAGAGATGACTACAGAGCTGCCACTGGAAGTGCCCCAGGTTTTGGGGGTAGG
>NW_007743146.1:21948-22944 GCF_000696425.1 Galeopterus variegatus | reverse complement strand
ACTGCCCTGTTCATATCAGCATTATTCAGAATAGGCAAGATACAAAATTAACCTAAGCGTCAATCAGCAGAAGAATGAATAAGTATACAAAATCAACACGCAAAAATCAGTACCATTTTTATACTCCAACAATGAACTTGCAGAAAAAGAAATTAAGAAAGCTAGGCCATTTACAATAGTCACGAAAAAAATAAAATAAAATACCTAGTAATATACTCAATCAAGGATGTAAAAGATCTCTGCAGTGAGAACTACAAATTGCTGTTGAAAGAGTTAAAGAGGACACAAGAAGATGGAAAGACATTCCATACTTCTGGATTGCAAGAATTAACATTGTGAAAATGTCCGTACTACTCAAAGTGGTCTACAGATTCAATTCAATCCCCACCAAAATAATAATGACATTCTTCACAGAAATAGAAAAATCAAACCTAATATTCATATGGAACAACAAAAGACCCCAAATAGCCAAAGCAATCCTGAGCCAAAAATAAAGCTGGAGGCATACACTACCTGACTTCAAATTATACTACACAGCTATAGCAAACAAAACAGCATGGTACCGACATAAAAACAGACACATAGACCAACGGAGTAGAAGAGAGGACAAAGAAATCACCCTATATACCAACAGTCAACTGATTTTCTACAAAAGTACGAAAGACATACAAGGGTGTCAACTGATTTTCTACAAAAGTACCAAAGACATACAAGGGGAAAAGACTGCCTCTTCAATAATTGGTGTTAGGAATACTGGACATCCATATGCAGAAGAATGAAACTAGACCAGAACCTCTTATCATATATTAATATCAACTCAAAGTGGATTAAAGACTTAAGTATAAGACCTGAAACTATAAAACTCCTAAAAGAAAACATAGGGGAAACACTTAAGGTAATAGAACTGAGCAAAGTCTTTATGAATATGACCCAATAGCACAGGCAACAAAAAGAAAAATAGGCAAACGGGATTATATCAAACTAAAAAGCTTGTGC
>NW_007743146.1:19094-20381 GCF_000696425.1 Galeopterus variegatus | reverse complement strand
TTTATCAAAAAGACAGAGAATAACAAATACTGGTGAGAATGCAGAAAAAGGGGGAACATTCTTACACTGTTGGTGGGACTGTAAATTGGTGCAGCCATTACGGAAAATGGTATGGAGGTTTCTCAAGCAATTACAGTTACAACTGCCATATGACCCAGCAATCCCACTCCTGGGTGTATACCCAAAGGAATGGAAATCATCGTGCCTAAGGGATACCTGCACTCTCATGTTTATTGAAGCTCTATTTACAAAGTTGAAACCAACCTAAATGACCATCAATGAACAACTGGAAAAGCAAAATGTGGTATATCTACACAATGGAATACCTCTCTGACATAAAAAAAAAAAAAGAAAGAAAAGAAATTCTGCCATTTGCAGCAACATGGATAAACTTAGAGAAAACTATTCTAAGTGAAATAAGCCAGGCACGGAAAGAGAAGTACTGCATGCCCTCAGTTTATGTGGAACCTAAAAATAAATAAATAAACAAATAAATAAAAAAGATACAACAATCACAATAATACATTGAACATTCAAGAGAAGAAAACAACTGAGGTTACCAGCACTGGGAAAGGATGGGGGGTGGGGGTAGGGGAAGGGAGAAATTTATGAAGTGCCATGAAAATATATTACACTGTATAATGAAGAATATGCTGATTATCCTGATTTGAACATCACATGTTGCACACAGGTATTGATATTCAATGCTGTATCCCATGGATTTGTACAATCAACTAAGTTCCAATAAACCCCACAGATTTGTACAATCGACTATGTTCCAATAAAAATAAATAAATTTTTAAAAAAAGAATAGTAGGTACCTTATAGGGGAAATGACTGTGAGGCACAGGGGGGCACATGTGGTGGAGGCTGTTTCTTGATCTGTGTATGTTTTGTTTGTGAAAATAAATACATTTAACCATATACTTAAAAAAATTAAAAAGAAATAAAGCCAGAAGCACACACTCAAAAAAAATAAAGGAAGGAAAAAGTGGCATTTATATAATGAAATACTAAATGCTATTTAGCCTTAAAAAAGAAGAGAACCCTGTAACTTGCAACAACATGGATGAACCTGAAGGACATTATGTAAGTGAAACAAGCCAGGCACAGAGGACAAACACTGCATGATCTATGCTTAGAATCTAAAAAAGTCAAATGTGTAGAAACAGACAGTATAATGGTGGTTTTCAGGGGTTGAGGTTGGGGGCAAAAATGGGTAGAAATTGGTCAAAGGTACAAAGTTTCAGTTAGCCAGGATGAGTATGGTCTGGAGATCTAATGTAC
>NW_007743146.1:16462-16664 GCF_000696425.1 Galeopterus variegatus | reverse complement strand
ATGCTATTTTCCATATTGGCTGTACTGGTTTGTATTCCCACCAACAGTATGCAAGAGTTTTGTTTTCTCTGTATCCCTGCCACAAAAAATAAAATAAAAATAAAATAACAGCCAGTCTAACAGGTGTGAGGTGATATCTCATTGTGATTTTAATTTGCATTTTCCTAACAATTAGTGATGCTGAGACCTTTTGCACGTACAT
>NW_007743146.1:12207-14326 GCF_000696425.1 Galeopterus variegatus | reverse complement strand
AAAAGAAAGAAGGAAGGAAGGAAGGAAGGAAGGAAGGAAGGAAGGAAGGAAGGAAACAGTAAGCAAAACAAAAGAAAAAAACAGTGAACATAGTAAGTACTGCATAAATGTTAGCTCTCATTGTCGTTTTTCTTTAAATTTTAATATATGTTCTATGAACTTCATATGTACGTGATATTTCCCAATGAAAAGAAGCATATAATTAAAAGATATAGGATGAGTTAGTGTTGTCAGTGGCTGGAACACCACTACCCTTTGCTGGTCTGAGTCACTGTTGTTCCACATGCTAGTTATACTGGCATTGTTGGAGTACTGTAGTACTCAACAGCACGGAAATTCTCCATTTGTTATTTCCACTACTAATTTTAATCCTCCACCTGAGGAGGGAATGCTAATCAAAGCTTGAATAGGACAGAAGTGTGGACCCAAGTGACCCTACTGAAAATCTTACCTAAGCATCCTTGCACACCTGTGGCTTAGAAGTTTTTAGTGAGACTTCATCACCTACAAGCAGCATTGTGGCTCTAGGCCCCAGAGACCCAATTCACCCCTTTTCTTTTTTCTTTTTTTTTTTTCTTTAGAAGTATCAAATGTGTATGGAGAAGTTCACAACATGTATATGAAAAATGCAATAAACAATTTTAATGAGAACCATACACAGAACAATTTTTGAATCACTTTTTTAAAAAACTTTAGATAATAAAAACAAAAAAACCCAATTAAAAAAGTTGCAAAGGAGCTGAATAGCCATTTCTCAAAGGAAGATATATGAATGGTCAACAGACACATGAAAAAATGCTCATCGTCACTCTGCATCCGGGAATTGCAAATCAAGACTACTTTGATATACCATCTCACTCCAGTTAGGATGGCTAAATATCCAAAAGACTGAGAACGATAAGTGCTAGAGAGGTTGTTGAGAAAAAGGAACCATCATACACTGTTGGTGGGGCTGCAAAATGGTGCAGCCTTTATGGAAAATGGTATTAACTGAAACAATTACAGATAGATGTACCATATGACCCAGCTGTTCCACTGCTGGGAATATAACCAGGGGAATGGAAACATCATGTTGAAGGGATACCTGGACTCCAATATTTATTGCAGCACTATTTACAATAGCCAAGAGCTGGAACCAGCCCGAATGTACATCATCACATGAGTGGATAAGGAAACTGTGGTATATCTACACAACGGCATAGTCTGCTATAAAAAAGAATGAGATACTACCATTCACAACAACATGGATGGACCTTGAGAGAATTATGTGAAGGGAAACAGGCCAGGCATGGAAAGAGAAATACCACATGTTCTCACTAATTTGTGGGAGCTAAAAACAAATAAATAAATAAACACACAAACAAACATGGGAGGAAGACACAACAATCATAATTCCTTGAACTTTTTAAGACAAGTGAACAGATATGATGTAGGCGGGGAAGGAATATAGGGAGGGCGGAAGAGGATCGGTTAAAGGGTCATGAAAATCAACTACAATGTATATTGAGAATTTAAAATTAAAATTTTTAAAAATTTTTCTGAGGTATTGATTGCATATATTAAAACAAACACATTTAAGTATAGATTTCATTGAGTTCTGACAAATGTGCAAAACTAACTTTGTAACCACCACCCTAATCGAAGTGTGGGACATTTCCATCACCCCAAAAAACATCCTCTTGTTCTTTGCAGTCAACACTAACACCCAAACTCCTATCCCATGTAATCATTGCTCTGCTTTCTGTCATTAGGAATAAGTTTTGATTGCTACAGTATTTCACATAGAGAAAATCAAACACTTTTTGTTTCTAGCTTCTTTTACTTGGTATAATCTTTTCATCCCAGAGGAAGGAAAGCACCATCTTCACACAAAAACCTGAAAAAGAATGTTAGTAGTAGCTTTATCTGTAATAGTCCCAAACTGGGAAGGATGCAGATTTTCCTCAATGGGTGAATGGATAAACAAATGGTGGTACATCCATTCGATGGAATACTATTCAGCAATAAAAAAGAATGAACTATTGATACATGCAGCAAATGAATGGCTCTCAAGGGTATTATGCTGAGTGAAAAAAAATCTAATCTCAAAGGGTTACGTAGTATATGATTCCATTAAATA
>NW_007743146.1:8897-11230 GCF_000696425.1 Galeopterus variegatus | reverse complement strand
TGGTTATCAAGTTTTAGAATTAGACAAAGAGTCTGCCTATAAAGGGGTAGCATGAGGGAGTTTCTTCGTGGTCATGAACAGTTATGTGTCCTGAATTTTCCACAAACCTATACATGTGATAAAATTTCATAGTCATATACACTAAAAAAAAAATTAGTTCATGTAAAATCTAATGAAACTTGACTAAATTAATAGGTAATAGGGTTGTACCTATGCCTGAGTCCTTGTTTAGAAAATGTAATTATGGTTATTCAAGATGTTATCATTGAACAAAGCTGGGTAAAAGATACATAGAAACTATTTTTTGCAATTTCTTGTGATCCCTAAATTATTTCAAAATAAAAGTTTTTTTTTTTTAATAGCCTGTTTGATTTTTTTGAAATTGTATTGAATCTGTAGATCTTGGGGAAATTTATGTATTTACATTTTTGAATCTTCCAGTCAATAATCATAGTCTATTTCTCAATATATTTTTGAATCTTACTTTTTTAAAAACTGTTATTTTCTCCTTAGAGAAGATGCATAACTTGTATTAGATTTATTCCTAAATACTTCATATAGTTTTACCCTATTTATATTTTTAAGTCTTTTCTAACATTTTTGCTAGACAGCTCACTCTTTATTCCCTTTTATTTGACTTCCCCTTCTCTCCTTACTGTTCTCACCATGAACATGAATGTTGACTATGTGCTCAATCATATTGGCACCTTTCGGGCTTCATTTCAATTGGTCACTTAGAATTTTACACTGAATTCGTGCATCATCCTTGCTGTCCCTGAGTGCTGCTGTTTTTATTTCACTTTAACCCAGACAAATATATTTTCTAGATCTAGAATTCTATATTAGTAGTTAGTGTCTTTTGGCATATTAAAGATATCATTGCACTAATACCTAGCTTCCTTTCTTACTGAGAATTCCGCTGTCAGTCTAATGTTCTTTTAAGTATATTACATCTTTTGTCCTTTGGCTGCAATTAATATTTTATCATTTTCTTTGGCTTTCTGAAATTTTACTATCATGCTGCATTTTCTGTTTCTCTCTTTTTTAAAAAAATAATTGATTATACATATTTAGGGATACAGAGTTGACTATCAATATTTGTGTACAATGTGTGATGATCAAATCAATATTATTAGCATGTTCATCATTACAANACACTGAATTCGTGCATCATCCTGGCTCTCTCTGAGTGATGCACTTTTCATAAACCTTTTATTTACCAAGGATACTTCTGGACCAAACACAACATGTCTGTTTGCCTCTGCATTCTATCAGAACAGCTAGACTAATCCCCGTGCTCCCATGGAGGAGGACTTTGGAGGTGAGGATTGCTGGAGCCCATTGACTGGGTTATTTCACTTAGGCTGAAGGACTAAGGAGGTCTGAAGTGCAGGGACTCTGTGGGCTTGAGGAAACAAAGAGAGCCACGTCAGAAAGTTCTTTCTTCTCTACAGTAATCCACAAAAGTATATTTTTGTCCTCCAGCTATGATTAGTTCAAACTAACAAACCAATTCAACACATATTTATTGGTAGTACATAGCTCCTATAAGTCAAGGATTGTTGATGATGTTATTATTGTGTAACAATGTTTTTATTTCACTTTAACCCAGACAAATATATTTTCTAGATATAGAATTCTATATTAGTACTTAGTGTCTTTTCACATATTAAAGATATCATTGCACTAATATCTAGCTTCCTTTCTTACTGAGAATTCAGCTGTCAGTCTAATGTTCTTTTAAGTATATTACTCGTTTTGTCCTTTGGCTGCTATTAATATTTTATCATTTTCTTTGGCTGTCTGAAATTTTACTATCATGCTGCGTTTTTTGTTTCTCTCTTTTTTAAAAATAATTGATTATACATATTTAGGGATACAGAGTTGACTATCAATATTTGTGTACAATGTGTGATGATCAAATCAATATTATTAGCATGTTCATCATTACAAATTGTAATTATTTTTTCGTGTCCCTTACCCAATTTCTCCCTAACCTCCCTGCCTCCTACCCCTTTCCTACCTCTGGTAACCATAGCTCTGGTCTCTCCTTATGAAAGCTCAAAGTATTACTGTGTTCTCTTTCTTTCTTTCTTTCTTTCTTTCTTTCTTTCTTTCTTTCTTTCTTTCTTTCTTTCTTTCTTTCTTTCTTTCTTTCTTTCTTTCTTTCTTTCTTTTTCTTTCTTTCTTTCTTTCTTCCTTTCTTTCTTTCTTTCGTTCTTTCTTTTCTGCGCTCTCTCTCTCTCTCTCTCTCTCTCTCTCTATCTATCTATCCCCTCCACCCACCCTTCCATCTTTCTTTGCTCCCATTTATGAGTTAGGAGAGGGAGTAT
>NW_007743146.1:6707-7045 GCF_000696425.1 Galeopterus variegatus | reverse complement strand
CTAGTTACTTCCATGTCCATGATATCTTATCTAAACCTCAACACAACAGGAAGGAAGTATGTAGGGACCTGTGGACATATTGAACAATTCTGAGATTCCCAGAAAACCCGAGGAAATGGCGCGTCTCATGATAGAAAAGAACACAAACATAAAGGCTCCCCAGAGACACTTCTATGTTCTTTCTTAGATCTGAAAATATTGTCTGGATATTTCCTTTGTCTTTCATGTTTCACAAGAGGGTAGAACTACTCTGATTTTACCTAACTCTAGTCATCCAGATCTGTGCTGTTCACTTGCCTAAGGGGAAAGGGACAGGCTGGTCTGATGTGACCACTCCT
>NW_007743146.1:4960-6095 GCF_000696425.1 Galeopterus variegatus | reverse complement strand
TCTCTCTCTCTCTCTCTCTCTCTCTCTCTCTCTCACACACACACACACACACACACGCACAAAATAACAAGGGGGAAACTGCTTAGGTAAGCTGGTCAGGGAGAGCCTCCCGGAACACAGAGATATTACGTTTATAGTCTAGAGGGAGACATTTAAAAAGTATGTAGGAAACTCAGCAGTACAGATAGCTAAGTGCCTCCCAGGGGGTGCTGGAAGTTTGTAAAGAGGACTCCAGCCATGGCCTTCATGTACTGGTGAATTTACCATGGAAAGTAATGAAAGAACCCTTAACTTCTCTTAGCTGAGGTCACCCTTGTAAGGAGTTCTCAGGGCTATAACTAGGTTTTTTGATACAGCATTTTGAAAGTCTAGAAATTTTAATTTAATTTGTAATCTATAATAGAAATGGTAGATAAATTATTGGTTACTTCTTTGCCCTTGAATGCTAGACCTCCCTCCCTAGTTACTTCCATGTCCATGATATCTTATATAACCCTCAACACAACAGGAAGGAAGCATGTAGGGACCTGTGGACATATAGAACAATTCTGAGATTCCCAGAAAATCCGTGGAAATGACGAGTCTCATGATGGAAAAGAACACAAAAATAAAGGCTCCCCAGAGACAATTCTGTGTTCTTTCTTGGATCTGAAAATATTGTCTGGATATTTCCTTTGTCTTTCATGTTTCACAGGAGGGTAGAACTACTCCGATTTTACCTAACTCTAGTCATCCTGATCTGTGCTGTTCACTTGCCTAAGGGGAAAGGGACAGGCTGGTCTGATGTGACCACTCCTTCAAACTTGGACAGAGAAGAAACTGTTCTTTCCCTACCAGAGCACAAGTATCACTTCTGTGGGTAGTGCAGACACTCCAGGAATCTAAGGCGATTGTGCTGCTTTGGAACATTAGCTATGTTATTTACCCTCATTGCCATATGTGGGATTTGCCTAAGTTCAGATCTCTTTCCTCAAACCCTGGTACTCGCCACCAGCTCCATTAACCTATTCAAAAGTATCATTATGTGGAAAACATCTCCATCACCAATAAATCTCAGGATGTTTTGCTATATGCTCTGCGAAGAGTAAATCTATTTCTCTGAAAAATAGTAATAACTGATTGTAAGGTGGATTTC
>NW_007743146.1:0-212 GCF_000696425.1 Galeopterus variegatus | reverse complement strand
GGATTCTAGAAGTAGTACCTGCACCCATCTTCCCTGGAAAACTTACAGGGAGGCATCGACCACTAGATAGGGAAGAACTGCAGGATGCTTCCAAGGAGATGGGACCAAGGGCAGCAACACATATTCCTGTGCCTGAAACATGGCAGGGAGCAAGCTGAGAGTTGTGGGATCCGAGGAAGCCATTTGTTTCCGACCACTAGACATCAGCAACT
>NW_007743145.1:19074-19678 GCF_000696425.1 Galeopterus variegatus | reverse complement strand
ATGTTTTCACTTATTGGAGGGAGCTAAAGGTGAATGAATCAATTCACACACATACACACTCTCACACACACACACACAAAAACAAACAAACAACAACAACAAAAAAAATATATATATATATACTTCTAATTCCTTAATAGCCATTTTATTGTCGGAGAAAAACACAGTGTCCCAGGTGCTTTCTCATATAAACATTATTTTCTTTCTTTCTTAGCCTTCTTAACCACAACTACATCTTTTATATATATTCATAGCTTTTGTAAAATCTCTTTTTTTCCTACATACTTGTTTATTGTTTTATCAATGTTAAATTGGTCCCTCTTGTCTAGGAATTGTATTAACCTGATCTTTGTGTTTTTGGCTGGGATTACAACACTAACCTTAAAAGCCTCTGGCAAAGACAAATGTAATCCAGTGTGATTAATAAGCCCAGGAGAGATGCAAGCTGGTAATTTTGAAAACATTTTTTACAGCGATATGATTTTAACACTTTTATCACCCCACCCTTTTTTAGCAGACTTTTGCTTTCACAGCTGTAGAACACTGAGTACAGATACATTTGTCCACAGAAGTTGCCAAGTGTCACTTTTCAGATCAATTTTAA
>NW_007743145.1:16170-16440 GCF_000696425.1 Galeopterus variegatus | reverse complement strand
TTACCAATTCCTCCTTTCCGCCTCCTTCTTCACCCCATCAACGTCATATCTCTTCACTTGCCTTAACAAGTTCAAGGAATTGTGTCTTCAAAAATAATTCTTTATACGTTGAAGTTTCCTTCATCTGGCCATTGACAACTTGGGATCACCAATGGTATGTTTATCTCATAGGGATTCATTCCAATAAGGCCTTTCATGAAAAGACTCGGAGGAAATTGTCAAGGTTTACAATAATTTGTACCATATAATCAAGGGCATCACTCCTGAAAA
>NW_007743145.1:13340-14238 GCF_000696425.1 Galeopterus variegatus | reverse complement strand
AGGAGGCACACCCAGGACCTGAATACCTTGGAGTGCATGGAGCAGAGAAGTATCTGGAAAATGTTCGGTGGGGGTTGGAGAATGTGGAAGACCTTGGAGAGGGCAGAAAGACAAAGAATCCAAAATACGGGAGGGTGAGGTGAGAAGCAGAGGAGGGATCAAGGGCCAAAGGCTGTGGAGCGCCTGGAGCCCTGAGGAATGGGGTGGGAGGGATGTACAGGCTAGAAGGCCTTAAAGAGTGGGAGCCCCTCGGGACAATAGGGTGAGGGAGGACGCGATCAAAAGCAATCACGTCTTGGCNTGGCGTGCACGGAGCCCCGAAGTATGAAGAAACTGTGGTGGGGGAGGATCTAAAGCCCAGACGACCTTAGAGAGGGCAGAAGCCTGATGAAGCGAGAAATGGGGGTGGACGGAGAGGTGGATCGAGGGCTATGAACACCTATGAAAACTAGAGCCGCGAAGAATCCAGAAGGGAGAGGAGGGGGAATCTAGGGTTGGGAAGATATTCTAGTACCTAGAGCTTAAAAATGGCCACGTGGCACAGAATGGAGGAAGTGTGGGGGAAGAATCCAGGACCCAGAAGTCCTTGGAGTGAATGGAGCTTCCAAGAATCCAGAATGGGGGGCAAGGGAATGTGGCTGCAGGAGAAATTGAGGGCCCAAGACCATGGAGGGGCTGGATCCCAGAAGAATAGAGAAAAAGGGGGCGGGGAGGGGATCAGGGGCCCACAAGATGTTGTAGTGTGCAGAGTCCATCCAAGGTCGTGGTCACACTGCCGGGGCTTCCTGTGCAGCTGCAGAGTGCTCGACAAAATTTGTCTTTTGGAGGCTCCTCCCTAGTGAGCCTGACCTGGGCCCTACTGTTCACCCTGTCAGTCATTAAGGAGGTCATTTCTAGT
>NW_007743145.1:11220-11469 GCF_000696425.1 Galeopterus variegatus | reverse complement strand
CCCCGTTCAGCAGCACCATTCTCCACTTAAGGTCGCCCCCTTCCAACAGGACAGGTGATCAAGTGGCTAATAGGCACACGTGGGAGGGAGCGGAGGCGGCGGGACCCTCACACAGTACAGGGGCATCGTAAGGAAGTGTGACTAAAGGGACAAGGCTTTGTCACCATCAAGTACACGGGAGTGGAAAAGGGCAGTTTTTTCAAAAAGCTTTTGTGGATGAAGACGGAGCATTTTGAAGTTCCTCTAATG
>NW_007743145.1:8327-9041 GCF_000696425.1 Galeopterus variegatus | reverse complement strand
GAGTATGGGAAGTGTTTGGAGCATGGTCAGTGGGAGAGATGGGCCCACTGGGTGAACACTGGGGCAAAGCATGAACAGCTTATCTCCCCCCACCATTCAGCACAGGATGACTCAGAGGAAACTGGTCAGGAATGTAGAATTGCATCGGGTGAAATTTGATGAAAAGACTCAGGCCCAGTCCAGTATTTCAACACAACCCAGGTGCATCAGATTTTACTAAATCCAGAAGTCCTGTAAGGTCAACTATTAGAACCTGACCTGAACAAAAAGCCTTCTCCAGGGAATGAANCCAGCCTGGCAATGACCACCCAGCTGCCGCAGGAAGCACCCCAGACTCTCCCAAGCCTGGGAGTGGGGAGGGGCCTTGGGCATTGGTTATGCCCCCTGAACATGAGCAACCAGCCCAGCGGTGAAGCTTCCATCACATTTCCTTCCCCTTTCCCCTCTCCCTTTCCCTCCCATCTGCTCTGCAACAGCATCACAGAAAGTAAAAAAATAATATTAATAAAGTTAAAGAAAGAAAAAGGATTAACAACGACCACCAAACTAGTGGAGGCACAACAGGCGACCCGCTCCTGTCTGTGATCCTTCCCTGCAGACTTCACTCCCTAGTTATGCTGAACATCGTGCACTTTTCATTCTTCTTCGCTTCTCTGCTCTATCCTTTTCAAGCATCTTCTCTCTCTGCTGCACTCTTTTTACGCTGTTTTTTTT
>NW_007743145.1:5723-6355 GCF_000696425.1 Galeopterus variegatus | reverse complement strand
GAGGTGTGTTTTCACAATTTTTAAATTAACAAATTCTAACATATTTAGCTTTCCTATACCACCTAAAAATAATGCGTCAAAGTATCTAAATTTAAACATGTTTAATAAATAATGCTTCAGTATTTTAACTCACATAGAAGTGACTCAGAAGTTTTAGGACTGCCCATTACTTAATTGACCATAACATGAATTAATGATCTTACACTACTGAAAAGATTTTTGAAACTATGACAAGTTTATTTATAATTATTTGTCCATTCACATTTACATATTTACCCATTCTCTTTTCTTTTTCTTTTAGCCACTACATTTGAGACACAACATCCTCATTCTTCAGTGCTGTATTTGAATCGCTCACGGAAAACAAAGCTCGCCGTTTAAGTTATTCTTATCTGGAANAAATAAGCATGTATCAGGACTATCACAGCAGCAACAGGTTTATGACTTGAAAACACCTAACAATGACAGCATAAATCTGTTTGGCCAATAGAGCTAGGCGAATATTTCTAAATTAAATTCTGAAAACATTTCTGTTTTATTTTAACAGCTTACAAGCTCGCTTTATTGACCCAAGATCGCTAATGTTACATACACTTGAAAAGCATTAGGGCTAATACACTTAATTTGTTAGC
>NW_007743145.1:3422-3660 GCF_000696425.1 Galeopterus variegatus | reverse complement strand
TCACAAATATGATGAACTCCCTCACCACCCTTGGGGCTCCATGAGGAAGGAGAGGACCCAAATAGAGGTCTATGGCACCTTGACTGTGTTTTCAAGGGATCTCAGAGTTGCTGGAAGATCCCTTTTAGATCCCTTTATGTGATATCGAAGGCAGCAAAACATAGGAGCAGGAGTAAGCAGAGGAAGTGGATGCAGTTAGCAGAGGTTCAAGCAAAAGGGGTTCAGTTGACTAAAAATT
>NW_007743145.1:0-231 GCF_000696425.1 Galeopterus variegatus | reverse complement strand
TTACCTACATTTCTGTTCAGCCATATTCCTTTTATGGGCTCCCCCAAGTATTCAGTTGGCTGCCTGCACATGAAGGCTTAATTGCCCACATGCCTCCAACAGGCAGCCAGCGAAGTCAAGTTCTCAGGACCAAACAAGACCAACGGGAAAATGGTAGGTGTCCGTGAAAGGGAAAAGGGTCAATAACAACTGGGTACCTCGGAAAGTCACAACTCATACAAATAGAGTCTA
>NW_007743144.1:14538-19679 GCF_000696425.1 Galeopterus variegatus | reverse complement strand
GGAAAATAATTTATTATGATGATGTTTCATGTAGTTATTTTAAAGCATTTCTAACTATATTAAAGAAATTATATGGAATGACAATAATTTTAAAAATTGTCAAGGTTAAGATAAAACAAAAAATACTTTTTGATTTTTAGCAATATATTGAGATGATGTCTACTCTTACTTTTTTTTTTTTTTGTCTTTTTTCGTGACTGGCAACGGATCGCAATCCTCAGTGTTGCGCCCGTACCAGACCGGGACCGGCTACGGGATTGCAACCCTCGGTGTTGCCCCCGCTCCTCGCTCAGCCAGTGAGTGGCCGGTCTGTATGTGGGATCCGAACCCTTGGCGGGAGCGCCGCCGTGCTTCCCAAGCGCAGCACTGTAGCAGTGCGCCACCGGGCCGGCCCATACTCTTACATTTTAATCACTTTTGGATAAATGTTGCAAGACTTAAAATAGATATTTGAATCATAAAATAACTTTTCAGTATACATTATGTATATGCTATATTCTTTATTTTTGTGTATTCACTTAAGAAAATATAAACATCCTGCTTAGTTGAATCAAGCTTCAGTAACATTAACACTTTCTTTTTGTTGAGGCATTTCAGTAGACTGCATGATAATGTAATCAATACATATCTAACATTTGTTCATAATATTTCAAATTGAACCTAAAGGTAATTTTTTAAAACAATACATAAGGGATATTACTCTTACTAGTAATGCAAAACACATTCCAGGAATAGGAACCCCCCCCTTCCCACACACAAACTCACACACATAAATTGCCACTGAGGAGATAGAAATGATAGGTACATAAGGTCACTAGGTCCTTGCTGTTGTCTCAGCCCTACTCTACCAGGACATTGCTCTTGTGGGTCTATTGTCATGTATTATTTATGCAGTTTAGTTTTGCTGCTGCAAAGAATGTCAGTGGTACAAAGTTAGAGTACACATGTCTATGTGTTTGTGATGTTTCAGGTAATGGAAATAAACAGAATAAATTTCAGATCACATATAATCTCACTACTTCCCATAGGCTGCAGGTCTGTCAGACAAATCAACATACTGCACTCCCCTGTTTATCNGAGACAATACCTTGTAGGGCTGGAGGCAAGATTCTCCGGAAGGCTGAATTAGTGTTCAAAATATGATGCCAATACTTTTGTCAAAATTCATCCTCTTAACATACATATTGTCAATAGACAATGGCTTAATTTGTCAGTCTATCTTCACTCCGAGTTTACTAAGAAGCGATTTTTATTAATTTTAGTTTCAAAAATTTATTCCTTAGTAAGTAACATATACAAATTGTATGTAGCAAGGAATTCTATAGTAAAAAAATTGTAAACATATGCCTAAGTTTGGCAGAGAATTATGAAAATCACATTGCTCAATAAATTCACAAAATTATAGTACTATTCATAATTTTATTTCGTTAGGATTGATTTTATTGGCTTTCAAATGTTGCTATGGTTGAAAAAAAATTAAATAGAAATAAAAACTCAAAATGGTTACATAAAATGACTGAATTTATGTTATTCAAGTTCTGTTTCTTCATCTTTATAATCATGGTGTTTTAATTGTTTATTTAAAATCAACTTTTAAAATATCATGTAGCATGATAAGATTTGGATACATAAACTGCACTGGAAGTAAGCCTAAGTGATCCCGAATCTCCATTTTTCTAGAATGAGTGTAGCTGAGTCAGTGTTTTTCAGGGCACATGTGAAAGTCAAAGTTCTTTAATGTAAACTACCTGCAGAATGCAATATTTTTTAAATAACTAGGAATAAAAGTATGCTAATTCGACGTGACACATACATTATTAAATTCAAGAGAAACAATGTAATTGGTTAGAACTAAGACGAATAAAATATTTTTGGGAGGAGGACTTTTAATCATGAACTTGGGAAATATGCATGGGCATACTGTGAGCCATCACTGGGACAACTTCATTATCCTTTGAACACAATGCAATTCCACTTTGACTCCTGAATGGTAGAAGGACTCAGGGTTTCCAAAAATCAGTAATGATAGAATCTAGTGTATTTTTATTTCATTAGTTCACAGTTACCTTTGTATATAGATGCAGATGCCTTTTCATAAGGCTAGAAAAAATAAGAGAAATAACTTTTGGTTATTTAGTATCTATATGGAAGTATCTACCTTCTTTTTATTTAAAGAACTTTGAATATGTGATTAGACTCCAATTTGCTTATTGTGTGAGAAGTGAAGCTCTATTTTGGTGACTTCAATTAGGTCTCTATGCACTAGAAGTAGAATACTTTTAAAAAATAGAAATAGAGTAATACCTTAGTGAGCTGACATTATTTATGGTCCTTGGGAATCCATGGCCAATTTACAACTACAGTAATTCATGGGTCAGATAATTCTGATGACTCCAACAACCCTGATGTTCAGTAGAGACATTACATCCCTTTGCCTCTTATGGATAAGTGTTGTGTTTTTCATTTCTGTCAACATAAATATCCCCAATCTCAGTTTTTTTAGGAAGAACATTTCAATGAACTATCTTCCTTTGTCATTACTCCCCTTTAGTGATTAGCTAATCTTATTAATAAAAATAAGGATTTGTGAGACTCACGGGTAGCAATGTTAACAAACACTGTATTATATATGAGTATGTATTCCAAAGATTTTCATTCTTCCTACCCTAAATCCAATGGATACCTGGCATAGAGTCTCCTAGGGTTTTGCATTACTAAATTTTAGCCAACAAGCTAATTATTATTATTATTATTTTTTGTCTTTTTCCGTGTCCGGCAACGGATCGCAACCCTCAGTGTCGCCCCTGTACCGGACCGGGACCGGCCACGGGATCACAACCCTCGGCGCTGCTCCCGCGCCTCGCTCAGCCAGTGAGCGGGAACCGGTCTGTATGTGGGATCTGAACCCTCGGCGGGAGCGCCGCCATGCTTCCCAAGCGGCGCACTAGCACAGTGCGCCACCGGGCCGGCCCCAACAAGCTAATTAAACAGTTAGAAACATGCGCAACTCCTCAAGACAACCTACTCTATCTGTACTCATTGGGGTAATACACCCCAATGTAATCTTCTCTTGGTTATTTGAGTACCCTCAGAATCTGTTTCTGTGAAATTCTCACAAATATTGCTGATATAAGTAAGTCTTGCAATTCTGTTTCTGTATCTTTTTTGTTGTTGTTCTTTCATGATATACTTGGTTCCTATTTACTGCTTAGCTCTCGCTCAAGTTTTAGGTTTGAAGACAATGAAGACTGGGTAATTAGGGAGTCAGATGAGGAGTATCTACTCAGCATGAGGTAATTTTCTCAAATGCAAAGGCTCCTAAGGCAGGTCTGGAAATGAGCACATGAATAAATGTCCTAATATCCTAAAAAAATTCTTTCTGCTTATATTAGTAACAATTTGTTACTGTTGTGTCTTCTCAAAGACCCTAAGAGATTTTAAAAATAAGTTATCTAAAGGTTAAAGCACTGAACAAAAGAACTGGAAACCGATCAATAAAATGTGTATATATGGGAAGATTCAGAGAATTCAGAGATTCTAGTCACTGGATCGTTCCTTGCTGGTATATCACAGCAGGAAGACATAGAGGCAGTTGCTGGAGTACCACAACCCCATATACAAATCTTAAACTTTCATCTTTCCACCATCAATGAAATTACATGTCCCAATGCCAGCTGATTCAGCTGGCATTGGGACAAGTAATTTCATTTCACCACCAAAGGGCTTAGCAAAGAAAAACTGTATACTCCAGTTTTTGTAGGGAGAAGTGAGACTCCACGTAGTACAAAGTCAGCCAAAAGTGAGAAGCAGTGTAAGAAGATTGGTAGGCAAAAAAAAAAAAAAAGAAAAAAGAAAAATGACAAATATCTATACACAACCAGATAATTTTATCAATAATATATATTCTTTTTTTTTCAATTTCCCATCTTTAAGGCAATTTGGATAACAATATGTCTTAGTCCATTTTCTGTTGCTATGACAGGGTACAACAAACTGGGTAATTTATAAAGAATAGAAGCTTATTTGATTCATGATTCTGGAGATTGGGAAGTCCAAGAGCATAGCGACAGCATACTTTCCCATGGTGCATGGCATCACATGGCGAGTGAGCATACAAGACAGAGAGATAAGTGGGGCCAAACTTATCCTTTAATCAGTAGCCCACTTTCTCTGTAACTAACCTACTCCCGAGATAACAGCATTAATCCATTCATGAGGGTGGAGCCCTCATGACCTAATCACCTCTTAAAGGTCTCATCTCCCAATGCCATTACGCTGGCAATGCATTTCAATATGAGTTTTGGTGGAGACATTCAAACTAAAGCACTAAATTATAAAATTTCCTTTCTTTAAAAAATATAGGTGAATTATTATTAAAGGTCTGAACATATAGTATAGGTTCATTGGTCCCTTACTTTTGCATCTTTTCTCATTATTTTCAGCTTTTCTACATCCACAACAATTTTCTCAACATTTAAAATAGTTCTTCCTCAATATTAAACATCTTACTCTATATACATTTAATGCAATCCTTAGAGCTTAGCGTGCCTTAGTGTGAAGTTTTAAAAACACCATCAGTAATTATATCATCCTGATACCTTGTTGCAATTTTATAGGTTTTTCCATGTTAGTTACTGGAAAAGCAAACTATTGCTTCATAGCCACAAGAGATTCTGGAAACCTGATCAGAAATTTCTTAAAAAGCATTTTTTAGGGTTTTTATTATTTTTCTCTGTTCACAGGAGATACGTTTCAATGAGAGGTATATCCTCTGATTTCTTTTAGGTGATTTTTGTTTGACTATATTTTCATAAGTCTAGTCATTTTTCTGCATCATATTTTTGTTCTGAGAATTGGGCATACCAATGGTTTTTAACTCTGGCTGTAATTTGGTTTACTTGAGCATACTTTAAAACATGTTGATGACCTCGTACTATTCCCAAACCAATTGAATCAGATTCTCCAATGACATGATCCTGGTGTTAGTATTTAAAACAAAAATACTTCCCATATTATTTTAATGTATGGCTAAGATTGATAGTGGCTGGGAGAGATATTATTCAAAAAGACAAAGATAATGACTCATACCTTCCTGTGAGATAGCAATGTACAAAAATTAAGAAAAGAAGAAGAAAAAAAAA
>NW_007743144.1:8166-13395 GCF_000696425.1 Galeopterus variegatus | reverse complement strand
CACACACACACACACACACACACACACACACACACACACATATGTGCAATGGAATCTTACTCTGCCATAAAAAAGAATGAAATCCTGCCTTTCACAGCAACATGGATGAATTCGGGAAAAAATTATGTTATGTGAAAAAAGACAGTCACAGAAACAGAAATACCATGTATGCTCACTAGTGGGTCCTAAAAAATAAACAATGAAAGGAAGAAAGAAACAAGCAAAGGATAGTACATTGAACTTTCAGAAGGAGAGAAAGAACTGTGTTTATCAGAGGAGGGGAGAGCGAGGAGGAGAATTAGGGAGAAAGTGGTTAATGGACACAAAGAATGAGTATGTTTTTTAATGGTGAATATGCCGACTATACTGATTTAATCATCATGTATTGTACACAAATACCGCTGGTCAACTCTGTACCTATACATGTAGGTATAATTGATTATGTATCAATGAAAAAGATAATAAAAAATAAAACTGGGTGCTTTACTCAAAAAACAAAAAGATAAAAGATAAAAGAAAAATTGAATTAACCCAATTCAATTAATAAAAATGGATCACATATTTTGTGTTAGTTGGTAATGATGTTTGGAATGGGTATGAAACAAACGATTTTTAAGAATCTTATATTTATGGGTCGAGGTATAACATGAAGAAAACAAAGTATAGAAAACAACTGTATAATAAGTTAGAGTAACTGTCCTTTGCCATAGGGAAGTAGAATGTGATGAAATTTCAATGGAGAGGAAGGACACATTATAAGGATATATTAGGACAAACATCTTAGTGGTGGATCATGTAAAGTTAATGTCATTTCAGTAAGTTGAGATATGACAACAACTTTAAATACAGTGATAATTGATAGCATGTGCTATTAATCAATATTAATAATATCCTAAAACATAATAGAGGAAGCAGTTCACTTTACCTGAAAAGACAGCATGTAGTTGGTTAGTGCTTAAGTATTTTCAGTGAGCTTCCATAAATATTACCTCCTCTGAAGCTCTCCTATAGATAATTGTTCCCCAGTACACTATGAAAAAAGTGTGACTTAGATTGTTTTGTGGAGAGTGTTCTTCCTGGAGACAGCATGTAGTTGGTTAGTGCTTAAGTATTTTCAGTGAGCTTCCATAAATATTACCTCCTTTGAAGCTGTCCTATAGATAATTGTTCCCCAGTACACTATGAAAAAAGTGTGACTTAGATTGTTTTGTGGAGAGTGTTCTTCCTGGATACATGAGTGAAACTCATCCGCAACTTCAGATCTAAGACTGGAAATATTATGGGAGGAATTAGGTGTGAATTAAATTCTAGGCTAGAAATATTTTACTTAATCAGAAAGTTTATTAGGTATTTTTGAACTTTTTTTTGCAAAGTCATAAAATTATCAGATTCATATTAAAATATTTCAGAAACGGAGAAGATCTTGGAGGATGTTAAATATAGTGGACATAAAATCCCAGCCAAAATCCAAAAGATGAGTTCCACAGTTATCGAGAAGGTTAGATATGGATTGATAATTCTGTATGAAGAAGATCTATGGGTCTTAATTGACCAAAAGCTCAATATAAGACTAGAGAATGTAATGGCCAAAAGTGGATATATAAACAAAGCCAATCTCATCAGGAAAGGGGGGCAGTCAGGAAGGAGGCAGCACTTCCCCTCTTCTGTGAACTTAACAGACACACCTATGACATGGTTCGCTCTTTAAGGGGGACATTGACAAACTGAAACATGACCAGAGGAGAAGGATGTGGATGGGTTTGGAGATCATGCCTACAAGGATCATATGAAAGAACCGAGGAAGTTTATTTTGAAAAGGAAATAAATTTGTTGAGACTAAGCTATTTTCAAACCTCTTAGGTCTGTCTTAGGGGAGAACATTTAGACTTTTCTGTGGCTCTTAAAGGCAGAATAAGAACCAACAGGTGTAGATGTTAGTGCAGTACAAGGAATACCTTTCTAAGAACTGTTATCCAGCCAAAAGCTGAAAACACCTCTTTTTCATATGTTGTAAAATAGTGCTTTCATCTGGATTATCTTAAAAGTCCACTGTGACTGAGATTCTTTTTTTCCCTTAATTATATATTCTATCCTTGCACGATAAAATAGATCTGGTGCTACAGGTTGATTAGCACATATGTAAGGAATTAGGCTTTGTTCTAAAAACATAGTATAACAGAAAATACGTTTTATGTGCGTAGGGCACTGACATGGTGAACGTGGAATTGAATGGAGTAGAAACATAGTTTGCTTCAACTTCAAAAGTTTCACAAATTACGTACAATGAAGGTGTTTAAAAAACAACAGTTGTTTGTAGAAACAATGAAAACAACAAAACAAAATGTTGGAACCAGGAGCAGGAGAAGCAGCTCAGTATAACACTTTAATTCTAAAGTTTTAGTTTTAGTGTTTTCTCAGTAGATATTTGCTAAATGGGTGAACGTACGGGTGAATTAAAGATTCAGGCAGCTTATTCCCAACACTTCATTGAAGTTTCTAAAGAGAGAGCCCAGTATAGTATAAGAAAATGTCTAACGATGATGGAAAACATGGCCTTAGGTTTCAGTTTTTCTCCTTGATATAGTTCCAAATTATTTTTTAATGGTTTTACCTGGGTCCTATGCCACTGTGGAATGTCACAGAACCCATGTAAAGGGCACTGAGATTTTTGCCTTGTGCTAAACTAGGCTCACTATGGGAGGCAGCTTGTCTGGCTGTTTTGGGTGTGAGCATTGCCTTAATAATCACAGCAATGTGCTGGCTTGGCATATCATCAAATACTCTTTTTGAACCTGTCTGATCACTTCCAGAGAAGGGAAGTTCTATTTTGTTACGGTTCAATGTTGGTCCTTTCAATGTGCTGGCTTGGCATATCATCAAATACTCTTTTTGAACCTGTCTGATCACTTCCAGAGAGGGGAGGTTCTATTTTGTTACGGTTCAATGTTGGTCCTTTCAAAAAATGTATACATTTTAATGATATAGCTTCTAGTGCTGAGTGTTTTTACCCATGTGTAGAAGGGGTTACTAAATACGGACAATGCTGAAAGCTAGTTTTAATATTCTAGTAAGTAAAAAAACATGGAGATTTTGGAACAGGGATTACATTTGAAATGACGTAAGGTAAGTGTCACATATAGAGGCAGATTAAGTCTTGAGAAAGACAAAATCTTTAAGGTCTCTCGGTTTTTCTTGGGCTGAGTCATGTTCAGGGGTCAAAACCTCTTTCCTCTTGATAGTATGTTATCTATCACCCTACTTATTAATCTGAAAACTCTACTTGGTGATACATGATGTTACCTTTAAAAATCATGTGACCTAAATGTCCTACTACATGAAAATGCTTATTTTCTATGAAAGATAAAAATATCCAATTACATAATATGTGACAGTCGGCTAGCAGGAAAACTAGGGTATTATCTATTCCCCGGTGTTAATGATGGAAAGAATACCAATGCATGCCCATCAAATATTTATTTGTGACCAAAATATAAAAACACGATGAGGATGTTAGAGAAAACTTCCTAGTCTGGAGTTCTTTCAGTATCCTTTCATCTTTTTGTTCCTCTTGATTCAAATGTCTACTAAAGTTAGAAATGTGCTGAGAGTAGAATGTAAATTAATGTTTTTTTTTTCTTTGTGTCAGTTTAGATTGCATTTGGATGCATGTAAAAGAAATCAGTGCAGAGTGATTTGCATAAGTAGAGAGTTATTTTTTCTCATGTAAAAAGAAACACAAATATAGTCTGTACAGGGCTCGTGCAACAGTTTGGTAAAGTCATTGAGGGCCCAGGTTTCTTCTAATTTCTTCTTTAACTTGGGGCTTTTCTTTCTTACATGAGCAACATGACTGCTCTGTCTCCAGCCATCACATTTGTGTTCTAGGCAGGAAGGAGATTAAGGGGATCGAAGGGTAAAATGCAAAAGCCCAAAAGGCCTATGCAACCAGAGTCACTTATATTAATATGTCACTGCTCACACATGTGGCTGTCCCTGTCTGTGAGGGATTCTGGGCAGATGGGCACATAGCAAATATAAACAAAAATAAGGTTCTGGTAGGAAGGAGGAAACATGATTGGATTGGTACTGGCCAGACAAATGGAAGTGACTTTTACAATGTTATTAAACTTTAAAGAGAAAATTATATTCCTAGATACACTAATAATGAATGACCAATGCAGAGTATTTAGGAAACCCAGAGAAGAAAAAGAAAAACAATTTAAGAAAAAAGTTAACTGAAATTCTACTCCCTGGATAATTGTTAATAATAACTACATAACCTTTTTCTTTTTTTTTTTTCTCTTGACTTGTTCTCTTTATGTTTTTTGCTTTATTTGGGATTTACAAAAATAACATTAGAGGGTGCATTATATCATGGTTTGATTTTTTTAACATTTTAATATACTCATAAATATTTTCCAATAGTAGTAGCTACTATTTTATGAGTCTTTAAAAACTATCACGTTCTATCACATGCACATGCTTAAGTAACCCTGCATATTGTTTCCATTTTTTCTATGAATAATTTTAAAATTTCTTAAATATATATACTTCACATATATCTAAGCTTATTTCTGCAGGATGCTTTTTGAAAGGGAAAATTGATCAGAAACAATGCACATTTTAAGACGTTTTGTACATAATGAAAATAGCATTATAAAAGTTTGTGCCAGTTTATGTTATTCCTCACCCTCTTCCCAACTGTCTTCAATTTTTTTCTATTGATAGGCAGAGGAAATAATATCTTAATATTATGTTAATTATAATTTATTTATATACAGGAAGGGGTTGTCATTTTTTTCCATATGGCAATTGACTCTTTGTTCTTGCAAATGACTACTTCATGTTCTTTGCCTGTTATTCCACTTTCTACTCACTTCTCAAATCCACCCACTTCCTCTAAATCTTCATAAGCCAATTTCTAAGCCCCCCAAATCTCTTTGTGTAGATTTTCAAAACATTCTTGCAGTGCCCTCCCCACCCCAAACCCAGTGTGGGCTTTATTTCTGGGAAGGATGGGCAAAGTCAGGAATGAAACAGACGCCTGTGCTCAGATCACTTTATTCTCCAGAAATCGCATTAACATTTCCACTTTGAATTTCATCCCTAATTATAGAATGACAGCAAGCATTCCCCTATTGACTGTGAGTAGAAACAAAGTGTAATTCGAGGTCACAGATGTCCCCTTAAGACCCTGATAAAACACTTAAAAGCATATGTTATAGCTCC
>NW_007743144.1:4560-7229 GCF_000696425.1 Galeopterus variegatus | reverse complement strand
TCTCTTCTGACTTCCTTTAGTTTTATTTTACTCAGGTTAAACTGAAATAATATTTACCATAAAGTATATTTGTAAGGATATAATAACACAATATACCAAATTCATCCTAAAAGCCACTGCTGGGTTTTCTGAATAGTGCATTTGATTCAGCATGCCAATTAAAAAAAAATGTTTAATAGAGAATTAAGGGACCAACATCAACACATATAGTATTTGGGTACTTTTTCTTGTATATACACTGAAAAGTAAGTATTATTATTTGTAGAGTATGTATAGAAATCTTAAGATGATGACAAAATGCTATAAATACACAAAGAATTTGGCAAATTTAATGTTGTTTTGTATTTTTACAAATTTCTCAATGTGTTTTTCAGTGATTGTACTTTTTTGGAGAAAACATTCTTTGCTTTTTTCTTCAAGAAAAACATTTAATTTTGACATTTTACTTATTCTTGTTTGACACTGACAATGTTATTTATCTCATCCTCTCTTTTTGCAGTATTAGTAACATTACATATGGTTTGTGCGTGTGCATGTGTGACTGTCTAATGCAAAGACCTTCATACTCTTGTCAAAATTATTAAAAAGTTATTATTGCCCATTTGTATTTTAACAAAAGTTTCATTGATATATATCTCTCAGGTCGTACAATTCACCCATTTAAAATGTACAATTAAATAATTTTAGAATATTTACAGAGCAGTGCAACCATCATCACAATTAGAACATTTTCAGCAACCAGGATAAAAGAAAACCAAGAAAGAAATCCTGCACCCGTTAGTAGTCCCTCCCCATCTTCCTCCAACCTCAGTTGGAGGCAAACAATAATCTACTTTCTNATATACAACATAATGTTTTAAAATATATATGCATTGGGGATGGATAAATTGAGCTAATTAACATATGCATTACCTCACATAGTTATTTTTGTGGTGAGAACACTTAAATTCCACTCTAGCACTGTGATTTGAATGTCTCTCCAAGCTCATGTTGGAACTTAACCCCCAATATCATGGTAGAAGGTGGGGCCTTTAAGAGGTGATGTGATCATGAGGACTGGGCCGTTGTGAATGGATTGATCCATTCATGGAGTAACAGGTTGATGGCGGTTATGGGCGTGGCTCTGATGGCTTTACAAGGAGAGCAGGTGAGGAAGTTGTTTGCTTGCTTACACCATTCTCACCATGTGACACCCTGTGTTGCTGTCGAGAGTCACCATCAAAAAGAAGGCCCTCACCAGATGTGCCATCTGTGGTTCCATGCATATTTAGGACTGTTTTTTCTATTTTTGTAAAAAGTGTCATTGGAATTTGATAGTGATTTGCACTGAATATGTAGATTGCTTTGGGTAGTACGGGCATTTTAACAATTACAATTCTTCTATTCTGTGAACACGAGATTCTTCTATTCTATTCATCTATTTGTGTGTTCTTCAATTCCTTTTAATCAATGTTTTATAGTTTTCAGTGTAGAGATTTTTCACCTCCTTGCTTAAATTAATTCCTAAGTATTTTACTTTATTTTATTTTATTTCTGTAGCCATCAAAAATGGGATTGTTTCCTTGAATTCTTTTTTGGATAATTTGCTTTTAGTGTATAGAAACACCACTGATTTTTGAATGCCGATTTTGTATCGTGCAACTTTACTAACTGCATTTTTTAGTTCTAACAAGATTTTAGTGAATTGTTTAGGGTTTTCCATATGTAAAATTATGTCATCTTTACAAAAGGACAATTTAACTTTTTACTTTACAATTTGTATGACTTTTAGTTCTTTCCCTTGCCCAACTGTTCTAGGACCTCCAGTAATAGGTCGAATAGAAGTGGCAGGAGTGATTTTGATATTTGATTTCAATATCTTTAATTTAGATGATGTTGACTTTGAGTTCTTTTCTCTGCAATTTTGAGAGAGTTTTTAGGGAAAAAAGTATGAGCAATAATAAGTTATGAGGAATTCCTTGGTGTCTTTCAGACCCCAGAGAGAGCAGTCAGAATGTCTGGCTGCCAGTGTGGTCTGTTCAGCAGAGGAGCCCTGCAACTTCTGGTGCGGATTTGCATGCCTCAACTTCACTGAAGACCATGAAGAGAGACCTGTGTTCAGCAGGAGACTGTGACCTATGAATATTTAACACATTCTCGTGCAGTCCTATTGTAAGTTAAAAGATTTAAATTCAGAAAATCAAGATCAGGAAGAGAAAGTATCAAGGGGTTTACATGCACAACACAGCTGATGAAAGACTGCATGTCATGTAACCTAACCTCCTGACTGGCCGCCCGGGGCTGGAGCTGACTGGAGTCTGAGACACAGACATTAAAAGCCCCTAATACTTGAAAATGCTAATTTGAATGGTACAAAAATAAGTGGGGGAGGGAGCTGCAAAATTCAAAACCTTAATGCAGTCTGAAGTGCCTTGGAATTATTAGCCTAAAATACTAAAACCAGTTTTTAGAAATGACTTAATTACCAAGAACCATTTGTCCAAGCAGGCAACATGCTGCAGATATATCTTGTAGAATGCAGCATTAAAAGGCAAATTAAAAATCAATATAATAATCCATTAACATTGTGAACAGATTTAATAAAATCCCTTTTTCTTTTTATCTCCTTTTAACTCTGCTTGGAAATTAAGTTGATCACGTATGCAGCAAATAGAGTATTTTTACGGCAC
>NW_007743144.1:2175-3182 GCF_000696425.1 Galeopterus variegatus | reverse complement strand
TAGTCACCTGTACAATAGATTTCTTGAACATTTTTTTAGATAGTTGAACCTCAGTTTTCTTATCTGTAACATGGTACAAATAAAGCTCATATCTCCCATTGATGTTGTAAATATTAAATAAAATAATGAACATAAACTCCACAGTACTTCCTTACAAATTGTGAATTCTCAATAGTGTTTAGGAGTCATTTTAAATTCAATTATCCTTTGTGGCTTAAGATAATAGTACATAGAAGTAATGTGATATGGTGGAATTTGTGATCTGGAGATACTGAGTCTGACTCTTGTTTCTGGTAATTTACAGAAGAAGGGATTTAGGTAAACCACTTAACTTCAGTTGTAAAAGAAGGTATTAATGAATACATCACAGGGTTCTGCTAACAATGAGGGGAGTTCTTGAGTAGGGAAATGCTTCATAAACCAGTAGGTACAGCATTAGTGATAGCTATTGCAATACAGAGTCATTACTGATCTTTTAAGAAAACAAGCAAACACATTTTAGGTGTAATTTTTACTCAATAATCCTTTAAGTTTCGTCATAAGAAGTCGAAATTGCCACTAATAATAAAGGCAAAGAAAGGAAAACATACATAATGACAAGACGTTATTACTTTTAAAAGAAGGGCTTTCATATTTTTTTTTTTTTGATATTTTGCTACTGTTGACTGTGTGATATGGGTAATTTTTTAAATTACTTCACTTCAGTGAAGTTATAATTGTCTAACTTACTTTTTGATCCTATCAGTCATTACAAAAATGGCTTATCATTTTTTAACTTACAGTATTCAAAGAAGGTGTTTCTTTTCTATTCTGGATACTGTGCAGTATTCAGAGAAGGTGTTTCTTTTCTATTCTGGTAACCAAAAAATCTATGAAGTGCCTTTATCATATTGTGATAAACATGAAAAATAAGAAAAAGCAAAAGTTTCCCTAATATCATCAAATTACATTTTTCTTAACTTTTACAAGTGTTCTTTTTCAGTTCTGACAACAAATATAAAGTTGCT
>NW_007743144.1:0-1174 GCF_000696425.1 Galeopterus variegatus | reverse complement strand
TTGGCTTTTCTTTATGGAAAAAAAAATCAGGGCTAAAAATATTTTGTGTTTTGTTTACCCACACAAAAATCTAGAAATTATTTATTGAAACCAAGCACTAACTTTTTGAAATGAATATCTTGTGGTCTTTGATTTAAAAATGCACAACATTGAAAATACTGGAAAAGGTTTGCTGTCGTGGATGATAGGTGGGATGATATGAGCTGTTGGGTTAATAAGTAATGAGGTACACGTTCATCCACATGCACTTTATGGACAAACTGGCTCAGATCTTAATGGGCGACCACAGTGCAATCACCTAACTAGCCATTAACATAAGGTAGGGGGCCATTCTTAGGAAATCATATGCATCGGTGATTAATACCTGTTTCAGAAAGTTTGAAAAGAAACTTGTGTGTCGGTGTGTTTGTACTAAACCTTTTCCTCAGATAACCAGAATTAATATATATCTAAATAACAGGATTGTCATTAATTTAAAAGTGGAAAAAATTCTGTTATGATTAGTACTGGATTTAGGTCTAGAATTTAAATTTTCAGGAGCTTTTTTAGTCATATTTGATAAACAATAGTAATAATAGTGATCCTCATGATAACTAATATACACTGAGGGCATTTTTAATCAGAACTCTTCTAAATGACATATATATGCAATCTTGTTTGAGCTTTATATTTAGCCAACTAGGTAGGCACTGATACTTTTCCTATTCTCTGGATGAGGAAACTAAGGCACAGTGAGGTTAAATAAGTAATTTTAAAAGACTTGCTGTGAAATCACTTTGAACAAAATATCACCATTAACAAAGTGCTAAGTACCTTAAATTCTACTACCAGTTTTATTGTCAACTTGAATTACCCTTGCTTTTATGAGTATTCATTTAAATAAAAATAATACTGGAAGGGCTAATACATGAAGTCATTAATTTAGTATTTATTACTTTGTTATAAGAGAAAGTCCCTGGAGAAGCTCAGAACACTGGGTGCCCAACATAGGCAGAGAGGATTGTAAGAGAGAAATTGGATTGAAGTGAGAAAATATGCCTAAATGTTGTATCTAGTTACTTCATACATGCACTGTATTTGTAATCATTCTAGATGATGTCAAAAAAGGAAAAGAAAAAAACTCAAATTAGTACAGATTTAAAAATTCTCCATATAACTGCACAACAGCTCACAC
>NW_007743143.1:18886-19686 GCF_000696425.1 Galeopterus variegatus | reverse complement strand
TGTTTCTTTGAGTTTCTTGGGGAGTTAGGCACTTTGGTGATTATCTCATTGTTTCTTTTTGAACCTCACATAGCTTAGTTTTATGACTCCTTTTGATGATAAATTGCTTGAACTACTTTAAGTTACACCTGCTTTAATGAAGATCCTCACGTAGCCAGTTCGTTTATGTTTTCACTATGATTGATTAACCACCTGTTTTCTTCTGTATCTTTCTTCTCTTTACAATAAAAACTGAAACAAAAACTGACTCGGGGCTGTGTCTGGGCTCTTCTCCCTTGAAGGAGTTTTCCTTGGTGCAGTCCCTTCAGGCTTCTCTTTGATCTGAATACATGGGCTCTGAGTAATCTTTTGCATCTCCATCAGTCTGCAAAAGGTGACAGCTTACTGGATCTTGTACATTACCACTGGGATGGAGACCCAATATTGGAGAACAGGGTACTCCTTGCCAAACTTGCCCCTTGCCTCCAGCCTCGGGTGAGGGGAAGGTCAAGTCTACATATTGCTCCTGCCACCATCTGGTCCTCAGTCTCCAACTCCAGTGAGCAAATGCTTGGATGAGAATACACACTTCGTCTCCCAAGAGCAAACAAGTGCATTCAGTCCTAACTCCAAGTCTGGAAACAGATTTTTCTCCAGCCCTGCAGGGGCACGTTCTGCTAACATGCACAGTTTGAATTAGGTTCTCTTCAGAATACTTAACAGCTCCATCTGCAGCTTCAGCACTTCGGCCTCCTTGAGAATTGTGGACAGACATTTTGCTTATTTTCTGCTCAGCATCAAGGGATAGCCTTCCTCAAAGG
>NW_007743143.1:7034-16718 GCF_000696425.1 Galeopterus variegatus | reverse complement strand
CCCTCCCCACCCCCACCCCTCCTCCCAGTGACCTCCATACCATCCTTCCAGGCCCAGAACAGCTCTCCAAATCATCCTCCTCTTTCCCCAACTCCAGTCTCATCAATTCTTTGAGACTGGGCATGGGGGTGGGCAGAATGCATCTGCATGTTTTCATTCATCGCTCTGTTTCAGTACCATCTGGCAGAGGAGAAAAGGGTCCCCAGAACCGCAGTGAGAGAACAGAGGGAAGGGAAGGGGACCAGCCAGCACAGAGCCGGACACTTCCTGATACAGCCCTACCCCACGCACTTCTGTTTTACTACTTTCTATCCTCTGAACAGTCATGATGCTTTGTCTCCAGTTATTTTCAGAGCTTCCTTCTGCTACAACACTATAATCATGAACATTTCACAGTGAAGACACTGGGGCCTGGCTGGGGGATGTGATTTAGACAACATCATTTAACAAGTTAGTAGCAGAGAAAAGGCCACAACCCAGGTCCCTGACACCACTTCATTCTGAGTCAAGGGAGGATTGAGTCTCCATTGCATCTCATTCCACCTGCTCTCCCAGGAATCTGAGGAGCAGTGATACTAATCATCACAGGAAAGTTAATTAAAACAGAGTTGGACCTAAATTGAAACAGACAAGTTCAAATTTGTCACTGTTACCCCAATCCAATCCAATTTGGCAGCGAGTCCTGTTAGCTCTTCCTCCAAAATTTGTCAACGATCCAGTTCTTCCCATCTACTATGGCCACCCCCTGTCCAAGGCACCAGGGGTTCTGCAGCTGCCTCCTTCCTGCTCTCCTGGCTTGCCCCTCCACAAGCTGTTCACATGCACCAGCTGGAGTCCTCCTTCCAACATATAAATTAGATCCTGTGTCTCTCCCCAGCTTGGATCCTCCAGCGAGTAACTTCTGGCTGCATGTAAAATAAAACCTCCATTTCTCACCCTGGTCAAGGAGGCAAGACATGATCTGTCTGCATTTCCAACCTCATCTCCTGCGGCAACCCTTCCCTTACTCCTTCCCTCTTTCTGTCCCTCTAAAACTTGAAACTCCCAGCTCTCTCCCCCTGTGAACTTTTCTCAGCCTCCAGGTGTCTGTACAGCCAGCTCTTTCTCCTTCTTCAGGTCTCAACTCAGATGTCACATCCTTGGAGAGGCTCTCCCCAAGCCCACCTAAAACCCCACCCCACCCCGTCACTCCCATCTCATCAGCCTGCACTGCTCTTTGGAGAACACCTCACCATTTGGAATTATCTTGTCCACCCACCTGTTTATTTGTTGATTGTCTTCCCAGTACGATACAGACACCACCAAGGAAGGGACAGTATCTATTTTGTTCAAGCAACCAGAACATAGTAGGTACTCAATAAACCTCTGGGAAGAAAGGTAGGGAGGATAGGGGTGGGGGCATGGAAGAGAAAGGGAAAAAGGGAGACCACTGTGGGCTCCTCCAATAACATCCCGGCCACAGCCCCAGACTCTGAATTAAGGGTCAACTAACCAAACAAGCCAGCAGGCCCTGACGCAGTCCTGTCCCTCCACCAATGCCACTGAGGTCAGTGTTTGTAGCTTAGAATGTCGGAGTGGGCCCCAATGGTCTTTGGAGCTGTAACATCTTTATGAACACTTCTCTTTTAGTCGAGTCTGTGTTTCTCACCTGACTCTCATGACAATTATAATACATCTGAGGAAAATAGCCAGCACTTACAGAGCTCTGTTTCCCAGGGTCTGGCCTTTTACTAAAATGCTTTACACATCACATGTCCACAACAGCCCCATGACGGGAGCACCATTATCATTCCCATTCTACAGATGGGAACACTGAGACTTGTAAAGTTTCCATAACTAGCTCAAGATCACAGAGCTGCTGAGTGGCTGAGCTGAGATTCAGACCCAGGCAGGCTGAGTGCAGAGTTGATGCTTTTGACCACCACACAGGAGACCTCCTGGCATTGGGGATTCCATAGGTTGAGTGAAATCTCCAAGAAGTCGACCAGATGGTTTCTGCCTCGATTTTCTTGACCCCAGGGCCCTAGGGTCTGGGCTACACAGGTGGCCATAGCACAGGCTCCACAATCTGCACTGAATTGGGGAGTGAGTTAGCCCCACCCTAGGACAGAAACCCCTTCCCCCTGCTCTACAAGGTGCAAGGGCCAGGGTCCAACCAACCATGGCTGATTTCCCCAAAATCCCACTTTCTCTCTCAGTCAAGGAGAAAGCAGTATTGATTCTGCAGACTCCCTGGATGGTAAATTTGCCCTGTCAGGCAGGCTCTGCCAGACTGGGGAGAAAACAAACCTCTCCAGCCCCTAAATCTAACAAGCCCGGGAGAGATGGCAAGGAGGATTGCTGCCAGGAGGTGGGGCAGGGGCCGGGAGATATTTATGGGGCACCAGCGAGAGAGAAATGGGGGTGGTTGAGCCCATTCTCCTGCCAACCCCAGATTTATACCTTCTAGTCCTAGTTCATTGTCCCCAGGGGACCCCTGGGAACTTTTAGCTTCTCCTCCTAGCCCGGGGGGAGATTAATCACACACACAGAGGAGGCGAGTGTCAGTGTCTCTTTGTGGGTGTGCCTGTGTGTGCTTGGATGTGTGTCTGCATTTCTGCATCTTTGTGTGTCTGCTTCAATGTGTCTGTGTGACTTTGTATATGCCTGTGTTTTTATTTCTGTCTTTGGCTCCATCTTCCAAATGAATGCTACCAATATCCCTTTCTTTTTTTGTTTTTTTTTAAAAGATGACCGGTAAGGGGATCTTAACCCTTAACTTGGTGTTGTCAGCACCACGCTCACCTAGTGAGCTAACCGGCCATCCCTATATGGGATCCGAATCCGTGGCCTTGGTGCTATCAGCACCGCACTCTCCCGAGTGAGCCACAGGCCGGCCCCTACCAGTATCCCTTTCAAAGGGCCTTTCAGGAGTTTACTACAAGGTCCTCTTTCCTCCCTTGACTGAACATCATGATGCCTCATCTTCCCTACCTGAATGTCCAGGCACCTTCTCCCCTGCTGACCACAAAGCAAACCGTGGAGGTGATCTTGGATTACTACATTTAAGAATAAATAAGTCTAACTGTGACATACCAACCAAATGAGGTGGATGGTCCCAAGGCCCTAGCTGATGAATACTCTTCTCCTTCCTTCTTATAAGTCAGTTCTTATTTACAGCAAATACGTTTTTTACTGACACAAAATATTTGTTCCAAGTTACTTATTTTATGAAGTACTTATCCCTCTCAACAGACTTGCAATAGCCATATCTTTTAAGTTTGTACATAATTTTTGAAATCTCACAAAAATTTATATTTTATAACCCAACTAATAACAAAAACTACACAAGCCAGTCATAGTGCAAAGATTTTTAAATTCTGTGTCTGTGGTCATTTTTTCTCACAACATGTGCAGCCCTCCAACTCTCTCTTCCCCTGCCTTCATGACCTGGAAGCTACACAATGAGATGGCAGCATCACAAATATCAAAGCAGCCTGAGTCCTTGGGTCATAGTAGGCAGGAATGCCACACTGGGGGAGTCGATTGACCCTCATCAGAATTTGTGCAGGAGAAATTAAGCTTTGTTGTGTTGAGCCACAAAAATTTCTGGGTTTGCTTGTTACTGCAACAGACATGAGCTTATCCTGATTAATACAACACCTAAATCATCTTGTAGACCCCTGGTGTTTTATGCAATAGCACTTTGAGATACATTGGACTTGACTGTTTCTAAGGTTTTATTTGCCTTTAAGACTTAACACTCCTAATCTCTTATGATTTTACACCCCTCATGCCTCTGGCATCTCTACAAAGATAAAATCTCAACCTGACATTGCCACCCAACCCTCTGGAGTATGAGGAGATAAGTCAGATGCTATCAGGCCTTTCCAGAATGGCAAAGAATAAAACTGAGGGGGTTTTTTGCTGTGACTGTGAGGCTTCTGTATTTAACACCCAGCCAACTGCATTTCACCCTGTGCTGAGCAACTGTTACAAAATGAACCCAACCCAAACTGCTTCTCACCATAAGCCTTGCTATGTTTCAAATCCTCCCAATTAAGGAAACAACTTTGAATTTAACCATAGCAGAGTTTCAGAAGTGCCCTTCAAGCAAGCCGGGTACCTTGAGGGGTTTATCCTGGCTCTTGTCCAGTTGAACTTGACACTCATATCCTCTGGAGTGGCAGGTGACCTGGGTTCAAATCCCAGTTCTGGCATTTCTTAGCAGTGTGGACCTTGACAAGTTACTTAGCCTCTCTGGCCCTCATACTCTTCATCTGTAAAATGTGGGTAATAATGGTACCTACATCCTAGGGTTATCCTGAGGATATATAGAACATGGAAATAGTCCAAGGTTATGTGAGTACCAGCCCTTCATGAAAGCAGAATGGGGAAAAGCAAATGTACTCAAACACCCTTTCCCTCTCTGATCTAGCAAAGTTTTGATCTACCTGTTTATCCACTGGAGTCACCAGCTTAGGTTAGGGTACCACCTGCAGAAGTAAATTTGATCTGAGAAATATTCCTTCAATTCACTACTGCTCTCTAGCTAAAACTAGCTTCTCAGGTGTGTCATTGTTATTAGAAGGACTAGTAAATTTTGATGAGGAGGAGAATTGTTGCTTAGGCACTGCTGGAGAAGTCCTGGTCAGGTGATGAGAAGCCCCATGCACTAAAGAGGTAGCATAAAATAGCAAACAAATCACTTCTCCACTTGAGGTCCCAGTTTCTCCTACAGGTTGTATTGAAGGTCTAAAGCAGCTGCCACAGATTTTTTAAATGCGGCAGCCCTATGAGGTGCTACCACTGCTATTGCCAATATTATTATTGCACACTCTTTCCCCCCAAAAAAGCCCTATAGAACCTTCCCCATACTTTCTCCTTCCTAGAACCTCATACTCTGTGGCTGGATGAATCAAAAATCAATGCTCTCCAATTTCCAGGGCTCTCCTAAAATTATTGTTTGTTGTCCAAGAGGGTGACTTTTAATCCCACCATAGATGAGAGCCTGGCCTTCATTCTCCCTCTCTGCTGTCATGGAAACCAGCATGCTGGCAACTTGGCGTGGAAACAAGAACATAGTTTTCTTCTTCCACCAAGCAGAGGAAAGGCTGGAAGAACTTCAGGGCAGGAGGAGGAGACTCTACAGTCTATTTGATCTCTTTCTATGAAGGAACAGAGATGAAGGAGATGCCAACAGGGGAAATTAAAAATGCAGAACCCTAGAACTGACTTCAGGACCACGGAGAGCTCCCTAAAGAGTTAAAGGTTGAGCCAGGAAGAAAAGGAAGAAAAAAAAATCAGGTGAGTGGCTACACCATATCCAGAAAGCAGGGTATTAAAGGTGGGGACTATGGTGTGTTTAAAAGTTCCAGCACCAAAAAGAGGAAATTTTTATCCCCATTTAATTAACATTTCCTCAAAGTGTGTTCCGAGGGCCGGCACCAGAATCACTCCTGAAGTCTACTGAATCACTCTCTACAAGGCAGAGTCCTGCAGTGTGCATTTTAACACATCCCTCCCCCCCACCCCTGCAAATAATTCTGATGCACATTAAGGATTGAGGCCAACTGATCTAGTGCCACACCCACATTTTCAGGTGGAAAAATTGGCTAATAGAGGTGAAGTACATTTTTCAAGCCCAAACAGCAAGTTGGAACCAAAACACAAACCTCCCAACTCCAAGATTCCTCTAAGTTATGCAGCATCGCTCTGGGTCCCACCTCAAAATCCTATCCTAAGGACCTGCGCTGGTGGCCATGTAGAGCCCATGAGATCATCGTGCCTTGGGTCATCTTTCTGAGAGTTCCTGTCTATGATGCAAATTCTCTTGGGATGGAAATTTGTCTTACCACCATATTCACATGCAAATAATTCTGATGCACATTAAGGATTGAGGCCAACTGATCTAGTGCCACACCCACATTTTCAGGTGGAAAAATTGGCTAATAGAGGTGAAGTACATTTTTCAAGCCCAAACAGCAAGTTGGAACCAAAACACAAACCTCCCAACTCCAAGATTCCTCTAAGTTATGCAGCATCACTCTGGGTCCCACCTCAAAATCCTATCCTAAGGACCTGCAAGCAAGTTGGAACCAAAACACAAACCTCCCAACTCCAAGATTCCTCTAAGTTATGCAGCATCGCTCTGGGTCCCACCTCAAAATCCTATCCTAAGGACCTGCGCTGGTGGCCATGTAGAGCCCATGAGATCATCGTGCCTTGGGTCATCTTTCTGAGAGTTCCTGTCTATGATGCAAATTCTCTTGGGATGGAAATTTGTCTTACCACCATATTCACATCCCAGGAACCTAACACATACAAATACTCAATATATATTAGCTGAATTAACTTATCAATTCATGAACTAACAAGTGAATGAACCAGTTCTGCTCAACAATGGAGAGTGATGTCCCTTAGTGGAACTATACTAAAAACTCACATTTATTGAGTAAGTACAATATGCCAGTTACAAGACTAAGGAATTAACATTCAATGGTGCACACATCAACCTATTGTGTGATTAAAAGTTCACACAATAACCCAATGAGATGGAAACTATTATCCCCAATCCTAAGATGATGAAATAAGTATGGAGAGGTTTAGTAATTTACCCAAGTGACACACAGCTAATGTGGCACAGCTGAGATTCAAACCCAGGTGTGCTGCATCTGAAGCTGAGTTCAAAGCCACATTCTCTGGACACACCAAGAAAAAGGCATATGTCCATGTAAATGGCCTCTGTGCACTGGGAGAAAGGTTAAACAAAAGGACATTCAGGCCTCTGTGATGTTTTTGGTTACCAGCCAGAGCCTCTCCTTAAGCCTTACCAAAGAAGGGTTAAATTCATTCATTCATTCATTCATTCATCCATTCTGCAAATACTTGTTGGCCACCTGGTACATTCCAGGCCCTGTTCTAGATACTTGGGTACAGTAGTGAACAAGACAGACAAGGTGCCTGTTCCAGTTGAGGGAGACAATCAATAAACAATAAACTAACAAATACATATTACCATATTAGGTAGTGATGAGTGCTAACAAGAACACAGCAGGCTAGGGGCTGGAGAGTGATAGAGGCAATATTAGAAAACAGCAAATAGATCCACTGACCCACAGCGGTAGTGTCTGCAGCACCCCCAAACAACTGGCTGAAAAATGACATGTCAGGCAACCCACAGTTTGGCATCAAAACTACCAAAACTTCTGAGTGATTTTCTCCACTGAACTGATCTTATGTTGTCTTATTTTTTCTTTTTTTACAGAATTGTCCACGGACAGGTAGAAATACAACCTGGGGGCTGGAGGCTATGACTGATGTTCCATTCCCTGGCCCAGTCTGGGCCTTTCTGCTGGCAAGGCAGCACTTCTGTGAACAGAGAAGATTGGCAGAAATGTCCCCTCGGGTCTCAGGAATAAAAACAGAGACCTGTCCATTGACAACTTACATGAGTTGAGACTCTCTGGATGCAGGTAAAAGAAACCTTCCAAAATTAATGTTAGAAATAAATGGGGACTTTATTATAAGGATAGAAAAGTGCTTCAAGGAACCTAGGGTGGGTTACATGCCGGTGCTCAGGAGAGACCTAAACAAGTGAGCAAAAGGCCCTCGGGATCCTTGTTTCTTCTCTACATCTGCCCCTCAATGTGTTTCTCTCTGCACGTGGGCTGCCCAGTTTACTTGACAGAAGATAAGATAGTTGCCCACAGCCCTGAGCTTTATATTTTTATTCAAAAGCACCCCTCTAGCATTGGTCCTTCTTAGTCCCAATTCAAATTCCCAGGGAAGAGGCTCTGATTGGGGAGGTGCTTCCCTGTTAGCCAATTTTCTGTGGATAGGAAAAGCAGAACTTCATTGAACAAGTATGACCACTGGGTACACAACACAGGGACCCTGTGGATCAGAGGGAGCCATCTTCAGGAAAAAGGAAATGAATGCACAATCTCACAAACTTGCCATGACAATGATAAATCCTGGGCCCTAAAACTAGAAGTGCATACTCTAAGGCCTGAGAAACTTGGTTAGGGAAAGACTTGGGGTCCATC
Source organism: Galeopterus variegatus (assembly GCF_000696425.1). Classification (NCBI taxonomy): domain Eukaryota; kingdom Metazoa; phylum Chordata; class Mammalia; order Dermoptera; family Cynocephalidae; genus Galeopterus; species Galeopterus variegatus. Next base: position 8,691 of record NW_007743143.1, on the reverse strand, counting down.
CTGCATGGAAGCCAGTGATGGGGTGAGAGAGTTAAGCCAGACCCATGAAACTTTGACGAGCACCCAACTCCACTCAGCAGTCATCGAAATGGCCTCCATAAAGCTTTGAGGCAAAATTATAGATCATCATTTTAATTGAGTGAAATTGGCTAGGCATTAATATTCATGATTATTAGAGCAGCTAATTTTCCTCTTATAGAGTGAGTGGGGGATCGTGTCAGTTGCTACTTACTTTTGCTCCCTTGGATTTCTGCGGGGGAGGTGAAAGAATGAAAGACATGGCACTTGGAATCAGCCATCAATTTCAGAACGTTGGGCAATTATCAAGGATTTTTTAATTGCTTTGATCTCTTGAGGGGGCTGGGTAAAAGCATCCTGTGAATATTTAAAAATACATGCACACATGAGCCACTGGGACTAGCTCCTTTGGCTAGACAAGGGCAGTTACCTAAATGAAAGAAGCACCCCATCCACCCCACGGCCCCCCAGCCCACCAAGGACGATAGTAATAGCAACAATAACAATAATACCTGCCATCAGGGCCCAAGAAGGACATCCACACACATGAGCCACTGGGACTAGCTCCTTTGGCTAGACAAGGGCAGTTACCTAAATGAAAGAAGTACCCCATCCACCCCACTGCCCCCCAGCCCACCAAGGACGATAGTAATACCAGCAATAACAATAATACCTGCCATCAGGGCCCAAGAAGGACATCCACATGAGGGGACAGCCCAGAAGGAATGAGAGACCCGCAGAGTGGAAGCTGTAACAGGAGAATCATTACACTGACCAAACAATTAAATATATTGAGTATAAATGGATTTCTCACCATCAGAGAAGGGGGTCACAAATACAGAAAGGGAGAAAACCAGAATGAATTCTATGATGATGAATTGGAATCAGAGGTATAAATGTGACTCTATACTTTACATTATAGAGGGGAAAATCTAGAAATACCTATAGTTGTAAATGTGTGTATATGTATGCCTGCACATATACACACACACATGCACACATTCCCTAGATGTGTGCACTGAGAAGGTCTGGGAGCAGCAATATGTCAATAGCAACAAACATGATTAACACCAAGATCTTTGTTTCTAGACTTTCTCCACTGAATTGAATCAGGGCACTTTTGAGAAATGGCTGATGCCAGAGCAGGCTCGGGGAAAGTACAAGATGAGCCTGGACCATCTTGTTGTACCAGAAAGCAAGGGATTGCTCACAGTATCACAGGGGTCATATCAAGGGACACAGAAACCAACTTGAAGGCGCTCTTGCTGTGAGGTTGTTGCCCAGGAAAGGATCCAAACACTTAATTAAGAATTTTAACAGAGTCTTTATTAGCCAGCCAGCGACTGCCTCCCCTAGGTATTTTGGGAGAACAGCCCCAGGCCTTGGTCTTGTGGGTTTTTTTTTTTTTTAAATATGACCGGTAAGGGGATCTTAACCCTTGGCTTGGTGTTGTCAGCACCACGCTCAGCCAGTGAGCGAACCGGCCATCCCTATATGGGATCCGAACCCGGGGCCTTGGTGTTATCAACACCGCACTCTCCCGAGTGAGCCATGGGCCGGCCCCTTGTGGGGTTTTTGAAGGCAAAAACCACATCCCGTTGGCACACGGGTTTGTCCAGGTGCACAAAGCAAGCTAGGT
>NW_007743143.1:0-1901 GCF_000696425.1 Galeopterus variegatus | reverse complement strand
ACAATCAAAGGCCTAAAATACCCTTGCACAATCGCCTGGCTTCTTGTGCTTTGGCCTGGGCGTTGTTCCCAGGGGCCCAGTGAGGTGTGGAGGAGGCCTGAACCTGATCTGCATCCTGGAGCCACGCCCAGAAGAGCCCAGGTTCACTGAGCCGAGCCCCAGACGACCTGCATGGGTGAAACTGACATGTTCAGGCCAGAAGTGCTGCCCTTTGCGGGGGTTGCTTATGCAGCATCATTATGGCTATCTCTGACTAATTCATTGAGACACCGCAGCACACATCCTGGCTTTCTGGAAGACCAGGGTATTCAGTCTGGATGCCAAAACTTCAGCCTCAGCTCCCAGGAGCTGGAGCAACAGGGAGTGGTCTCTGGGCTGCAGCCCTGCCAGCCCCTAACACCATGTGGTCCACCCAGTGTACAGGGGGAGGAGGGGTTCCTGGGGTTAGCGGTGACCCCTTGTGCATTTTGGCAACAAATTTGCATTTTGGCAACAGTGGGATCTTCTCTCCTCCTGTCAGGAAGGATTGGACAGGAGGCTAAGAGGGGCCATGCACTTCTCTGAGGACTGTGAGTCAGGCAGTAATCAGAATAGAGGACCAATGCCTCCCTCCTGGGACCCCAGGCCATGGCACTGTGGACCTGCTAAGCCCAAGAGGAGGGGTGTGGGGGATACTGTCCCCAGGAGAGCTCAAGGTTCCATGGGAGTTCAGAAGGTGGCAGACAGTCCCAAGTATTTGCTGAGCGTGTACCAGGTATNTGATTTGGCATGTCATCTATTTCCACCTCCCTTGGGAATCCACACCAAGAATGGCCAAACAGTGAGCCCTCGGTGCTGATTAATCTGAGATTTTCCTTTATCACTGTCAGGATTATGAAAAGCCGGCATTTGTTGGATCAGCTGCCTGATTTTTCTACGGTTGAAATGAAGATTTCATACCAGTAGCAGAGACATCTGGTAAACAGGAAAGAGAAATATTTTCCTGGTCTGGCAAATGCCTACTTCACGCCCTCATGGGCAATTTTCCTAGTCAGGAAGAAAGAGATTATAAAGACGGTTTCTTTTTTTTTTTTTCTTTATGCATCCTGAGTAGAAGCCAGAGATCTGGAATTCGCTCTGGTCTGGTTGTGGGAGAACAGGGCAGGATTGGAAAGTCACAGTGAGGGACCCAGCATTACCCATGTGGGCTCCAATCTCAGGTGGGCCAATTAGCATCTGCATGTGATTTTGCTGGGCCTCAGTTTCCCTATCCATAAAATGGGGCTACAAATAAGATTGTTTGAGGATTAAATAGGACAGAAAAGGTAAAATGCTTCACATGTGGTAGGCATCTGTTACTATGAGTAGCTTTTATATTTCGGGGTTGTTTGGGCTCCTGACATCAGTGTCTTCACTGTTTCTCTACAAGCCAACACTTGCTTCAGGGCCACCTCCTCCAGAAAGCCCTCCTTGACTTGATTTCCTCAGCCTGTGAAGATCTTGGCCACCTTCAAATCTCTGCACACTATTTAGGCCTCGACTATGAGCTCTGAACAAGTCTCTGGATTAGTCTTGCCTCCCTAGCTAGACCAAAATCATCTCTAGAGTGGGGCCAAGCTGTATCAGGCAGGGGCTGGACACATAACTTAAAACCTCCCCTTCACCCTATCTCTCCCATTAACACTCATCGGCCCAGTTCTCCCAGCTCCAATCTCACCACCTGGACACCTGAGAGCTTTTAAGTGTAAATTAGGCCCTGATGCCCTCCAGCTCAAAATGTTTCAGGGACCTGTACATTTCAATAGACAGTGTCTAAGTTGTTAGCATTTATGGCAAAGCCCCCCTGTGACCTCATTCCTGCACTCCCCACCCTCACACCAGTGCCTCCACCCACACTGAGCCCTTGGCCTTGTGAATTGTCC
>NW_007743142.1:17951-19688 GCF_000696425.1 Galeopterus variegatus | reverse complement strand
ATCCATTGTTTGGCAGCATGAGCTATTATTCTTCTTCCATTATTGAGTTAAAATCTGCCTTCCTAGAATTTTAAACCACTGGTCCAACTTCTGCCACTCCCTAAATTTAAGACTCACTTGTTTATCTTTAATATTTACTGAGCTCTGGTTATAAAGTACAGAAGAATAAGACAAACTCCTTATTATCATGGCAGCCTTTTCATCCCTTTGACTGCATTCCAATCCCACCCCAAAGAAGAAAGAAGAAAGGTCTATGTTAAGTTTCAACCTTTGATATTATGCTGATACATTTATATTTTTGTAACAAGCTGAGAGCTGAAAGATGAATCAAAGTTTATTTTTCTAACAAGTTTATGTTCTTCCAGAGTTTAATTTAATATTGCTTTATTTTTGTTTTTCCTCCAGGTATAGAATGTGCCACACAGAGGCAACAGGTTAGTACATCCATCTTGATATAAAGTCCTACATGTAAGTTTAAAGCCAGTATTAGTAAGGAAATATTTGCTACTATAGATTTACTAAATTTCTATGTCTGAAAGTTTACTTCTTGAATATCAAGAAACTGGATTTGTTTCAAAAATGATAGACAGATCTCTCTAAAATGGAGATGGTAGAACAAAGTGGTTAGACACTGGCATAAGAGTTATGAGTTATAAATTCCTGGGTTTAAATCCCAGCTCTTTGATTGTGTGGTCATGGGCACAAGAACTTAACTCATAAGATTATTACAATGCTTAAAGCCATGATATTTCAAAAGGGCTTAGCATAATACCTGGCACATAGCAAAGTTGAATAAGGACAAGCCATTATTCTTATGTTTTAAATGGTCTTTGTTGTCTATCTTAGAGAATAAAGATATTAATTTAACCTTTTCTTCATGACTCAGATTAATATAATGACAATTGTTGAGAAAATCTAAGTAGTAAAAATTTTAACCCAGTACTCAGGCAATTTGGGTCCTAGTCTAAGCTCTGTTACTTTGTAGCTATGCGACCCTGGGGCCTGGGCAACTTCTTTCACCTCTTTGAGTGTTTTATCTATTAAAGAAACTAATATGAATAAGACTATACATTTTGGAGTCAGACAGGCATGAGCTCAGGCCATCCATCCTTCATGACTTAGTAGCTGTGAGAGAACGAAAAAAGTTAATGAAGGTTAAGCACTTGGTAGTTTCCTGGTCACATTTTATCTAACACTGGCTCTGAGGTTTGAGAAGGCAAGGAGAGGAAGTGATATCATTCTGGTATATGCTTACCATGGGGCACTGCTCTTTCTATTTTGATGCACCAGCCTGTGAAGTCCTCCTGCCACTATTCTATGTTTCTTAATCTTTGCATTGGCAGCACACAGCTCAGCCTAAAACTTAGGAGGTGCATGGAGGATAGCAACTAACAAATGTATTAACTAATTAATGGAGCATATCTGGGGTAAAAGAAGAATTCAACTTTATCTCTGAGCATATTCCAGTCTATCCAAATAGAGACATCCATCAGTTAGTAAAATATCATGTCTGGAACTCTAGAACAGAATGAGCTGAAGACGCAGTCTTTTGTATAGAGCTGGGGTTTGTGTAGGCATGGAAGTAAAGCCAAAAGATAAAAATAATAGCTATTATTGATTCAGTATTTTCTATGCCATGTAGTGCTAAGCATTATACACGTATCTTCTTATTTATGTATTTTTTACTTCAGTCTCGCTATGTAGTTATTATAACCTTCATTTTGCAGGTAAAAAAAA
>NW_007743142.1:0-16323 GCF_000696425.1 Galeopterus variegatus | reverse complement strand
ATGGAAAATAAAAGATAAAATTAATCTTTCCCTGAACTTTTTGAAGTACCCTTGTATGTGGCATATTGTTCTGGTTCTTTTTTTAATAAGAGAAAAAATTACAATCTTTTATGAAAAGAAGATTCTAAATGAGTATTTCCTTTAAATTAAAAAAGAAAATCCATTCAAAACGTTTTCAGGGATATAAATGGATTGTGATGTATTTTGAGCACTGTCCTTATGTAACCAGAACCAGTTTCAAAAATATTCCTAAGTTGCAGTCACTCCTTTTAGAAGATTTAATAAGCAGGGAGACTTGAGTACATTTTTAGGTTTTATTGGTGAAGTTTGGATGCTAATGAAATGCCTAGGGCTCAGCATTTCTCATTTGTTGCTATTTTTTTCTCTACAGGAGAACAGACAACAAGCTTAAATTTGTACATTTTGGAAAATGTTGAATCTGTCTCGTGATTCCAAAATATCTTTTAATACATCTATTCACATTTCTTTTCCCATATAATCTATACCACATTGTCTAATCTTTTCACCATATGTTGATTTCTTTGTGGAATAAAGTAGACCTAAGGGAAATAAATGCATATCTAACTGTTTTTGGGGGTGTGCTGTTGAATCTTCTAGATTTGTTTTACATTTTAGTGATGTCTAACAGACTATTTTACAGAGAAAAGGGGGCCAGGTAAGATCAGTAATAGGAACCAGAAAATCAAAGGCCCTAAAGTTGATACATTTCCCTTACCCAGGCTGGGAATATACACCCTGTATGTTACTTAGTTCTTGCATATTCCTGAAATGTGAACAGATAGACGAAGACTTCAGAAACAAGAATCAGAAAATACTACTTTGTTAGATGTCTCTTGTGTTTAAGACACTGAGAGCTGTNCCAAGATATGGTTCAATGCATATTGTTTTATTCCTACTGATGGCTATATGAGCTTTCTTCATAACCACGTGACCATTTAGTGTTTAGAACTGGAGGGCTAGATATTATCAGGAAGGCTTCCCTAGCACCCTAGGGGAGGTGCCTCTCCTCCATGCCATAGCACCCAGTGCAAATTTCCCTTCTATGGTTTTCTAGGATTATGTCCTGAATTGTAATTTTTGCTTCTCTGTTTGTCCAACCCCCTAAGACTATAAGGGCCTTGAAAAGAGAGTCTGTTCATTGTGTCTCTAGTGCCTAACAGAGTGTTTGACATAAAATAGATCCTTGGTAAGTATTTATAGAACAAATGACTATATCAGGATACTCCAAAAAGTTTTTGGAAATATTTTTTTATTATCTTTAAATTTTATTTTTCCACGAACATTTTGAAATACCCTCATATTAATCTCTTTATTTCTATGCCTGACCTGTTTCATATAGCTGGTTACGGAGATATACAATCTCTGCCATTTCTGACCCTAGCAACTTCAGGCAATGGTTTTGATTTTCTTCTTTATGTGCTCCAGGGTTAGGGATCATACTACCACATTTTATAAACTGCTCCATTGTCCCTTACCAAGAAATTCTTCTTAATGTGCAAACAAAAATCTCATCTGCTTTAGGTCTCCTTCCTCTTTGACCATTCTCTGTGAACAAGCAAAAGTACCTGGAAAAGATGCTGTCAGTAAGGCAGTTCTTACTTAGAAAACTAGCTTTGGGAATTGAAAGCTAAACAGGGCCTGCACTGTCAATTTATTTTTTCTGCATGATTGACTTTAGCCTCAGTACAGTTTTTGGTGGTGATAGAATCCTTCCCCATGGATGGATTTGTGTTTATGAATCTGTTTCCCCACACATTTTTCAGTACTGGCAGACACTCAGTATATGTGGCTGTGCCAGGCACACAGAGTATACCTGAGGGAGGGAGTAAATAAACCTACTGAGGAGCTGCAGTGTACCAGCAACATTCTCATAATATCGATGGATAGGAGCCATATATACAACTTCGGATGTAATTTTTCTTCACTCTTAATTCCAGGACTAACACCATACTCTTAATTTTTTTTAGCCGGTCTAACATTTTCCTCAATGCCAGTCATAAGCATATATACCCCGAACCTGATCTTGCACCACGAGTTCATGTGTTTACTTACCTTCCCTGCTGTGGATGTCAGCCTGTGACTTTGCTACAACAGCAGAGGCACATAAGTAATGAAATGTTAAGGGAATCAGGAGTAATTGGATGGCTCAGATTTAAAAGGGATTATTCAGATGAAGCTCTGCAAAGGAGTTGAATTTAGACTAGGTTAAAAACGTGGAATCTGCTCTGATCTTCACTTGCCACTCATTTCTGACATAAGGATACATACAACTATGCACATATTTGTGTGTGCACACATATATTTGTATGTGCATGTATGTGCATTACAAAAGCCAAGAGCAAAATACAGGTCATAGTTACTGCTCAAAGGTATGATCTCATTCCAATTTTCTTGCTTAGCACACTGCTTCTGTTTCTTCATTTAAAGTCAGGGATTCTTAATAGCCATGGAGACACCTCTGGCTAACAATACCACGTTGACGCCCTTGGCAAAAAATGCCCATGAAAGTGAATCATTAAATTTGCTGGTAAGAAGAAAATTAATTAGAATAGCCAGATGCTCAGGAAAGGGGGAATAAAATCTTACCCAAGCTTGGGCAAGTTAAACTCTTACCATTGATTTTAGTCACACTTTAGTCTCATTCAAAGGGGATGTGAAAGAATGGGAAAGAGTTAAAGTGTGGTACAATAATAAACAGCAAAAGTATTTTCTTTCATTTAATATGTGATCTCACATTCAGCAGTTTAGCAATATAATTAGGTATGACTTTTAATTGTAAAGGCATGAAGAGATGATTTTAAAACAGATGAAAAAGCCCATCAATTTCCATAGCAACAAGAGATTTTCTAAATCTGTTGAGCAGCAAGAATATTAGAAACAAAAAACTGATTTCCCAAATATTGGAAGCTGACTTGAAATAAAAATATTAAAAGCATATAATGGTATTTGAAAATAGGACCAGGCGCTGGTAGTTCTTAACTTCATTTTTATTACTGGCACAGTATTATTTTCTATTTATAATTAGAAAAACATACTCTGTATGTGTAAAGCAATTTAGAACCTGTATTCTGACTCACCACTGTGAGGAAAATGAATACTTTTAAATGTAAATTTTCCATTCCCTAAGTGGTAGAAATAAAATCAACAGCAGCAGTAGTGGATGTTTGAAGGCACACAGGGTGCTAACACATATTAGGCATTAGGAGAGAGGTCTGGGCCACTATAGCCAGCAGAGTGCCTGAGATTAGAAATCCCATGATTTTATAGGGCTGGGAAAATATCAGAGAGGAAACTGAGGCTTAGAGTTAAGTGACATGTACCAAATTACCAAGAGAGTTGTTAAAATCTATTAGGATCTAGGACCTCTGATACCTAGCCCAGCTTTTCTTTCATTAACCGTCACTTTCCTAGAGTGGTTGTCCCTGATTGACTCCCCCCATCACCTCAATGGAACTTAACAAAACACCTGTGGTAACAGAACATCTTGAGCTGAGTCATAAAGAAGAATATAACTAGTGAAGCTCACCATCTGGAATAACGTGAACCCCAATTATGAACTTTTCAAACTTGTCTGCTGCTATGGTTTGAATGTGTCCCCTAAAATTAATGTGTTGGAAACTTAATCCTCAATGCAACAATGTTGGGGGGCGGGACCTTATGGGAGGTATTTAGGAATTAATGTCACTATAAAAAGGACTTGTGGGAGTGAGTTTGCATTCTTCTGCTTTTCTGCCATGCAGCAAGGAGACCCTCACCAATCACCAGATGCTGGTGCCTTGATCTTGTACTTCCTAGCCTCCAGAACTGTGAGAAGTAAATTTCTGTTCTTTATAAATTAACCAGTCTGTAGTATTCGGTTATAGCAGCACTAAATGGACCAAGACATAAATTGGTGCCAGAGAAGTGGGGTGTTGGTTTTAAAAATACCTAAAAATGTAGAAGGAGCTTTGGAACTGGGTATTGAGTAGAGGTTGGAACAGTTTTGAAATGAATGCTGGAAAAAGCCTGTACTGCCATCAACAGAGTATAAAGGGTGATTCTGTTGAGGGCTCAGAAGAACAGGAAAACTGTGGAGAAAGCCTCGTTCTTCTTAGACATTACTTAAGTGGTTGTGACAATGAAGACTATTTTGATGAGGTCTCAGAAAGAAGTGAAGAATTGGAAACAAGGTAATGAAAACTGGAGGAAGAGCCATCTTTGTTACAAAATGGCAAAGAACTTGGCCGAATTGTGTCCATGTCCTAGGACTTTATGGAAGGCAGAACATGAGAACAGTGAACTAGGATATTTGGTGGGAGAAATCTTTAAGCAGCAAAGCATTCACAGTGTGGCATGGCCTCTCTTAACTGCTTATAGTAAAATGCAAAAAGAGAGAAATGATTTAAACATGGGATTTATAATCAAGTGGGAAGCAGAATGTGAAGAAAATTCTTAGCCTGGTCATGTAAAGAATAACAAAGCATGTTCAGGAGAGAAAACCAACAGTGTTGCCAAGTGACCCGTTTTAGTCCATTTTCTGTTGCTTATAACAGAATACCCAAAACTAGGTATTTTAAAAAGAAATGAAATTTATTTCTTACAGTTTTAGAGGCTGGGAAGTCTATGGTCCAGGGGTGCTTCTGGTGAGGGCCTTCTTGGTGGTGATTTTACAGCAACACAGTATATCACATAGTTAGAATGGCAAAAGTAAGAGAGAGCTAACCATAATTGCTCTCCATATAAAGCCATCAGAACCATGCCCATGACAACCCATTAAAACATCAACCCATTACTCCATGAATGGGTCAATCCACTCCAAGGGCACAGTCCTCATGGTCCAATCACCTCTTAAAATCCCCACCTTCTACCATCGTACTAGGAATTAAGTTCCAACATGAGCTTGGGGGGACATTCAAACCACAGCATGACCCTTTGACAAGGAGATTAGTATGGATAGAAGGAAGCCAGCTGCTCTTCATCAAGACAATGGGAGAATGAGCCTGAAGGCATCTTGGACATCTTCAAGGCTTCTCCTCCCTTCACAGGTTCAGAGTGCTAGGGCTTTGAGAAGAAAATGGTTTAAAAGCAGGGTAAAAAAAATAAACTCAAGAGATATTATCTTAGAACTCTGCTCCTCTCATTCAAGCACAGCACTCTTTGGCTGCCCTAGCTGTGGCTCAATATGGCCCAGGTGGAACTCAAACCACTCTTCTGGAAAGTGAAAGCTGTAAATCTTGGTGGTATACAGATGGTGCTAATTCTGAATGTATGCAGAGTGCCTGAACTGTGGAGGCATGGCTACCTCCACCTAGATTTCAAAGAACACATGGGAGAGCCTTGGGGCCCAGGCAGAGACCTGACACAGGGGCAGAGGGGCCACAGAGAGCCCCCACTAGGTTAATGCTTAATGGAGCTGTGAGGGCCACCTCTGAGACCCCAGAACTGTAGAACCACCAGCATGCAGTGCCAGCTTGGGAAAGCTGCAGGCATGCAATTTCAATGTGTGAGAACTGAAGCTGGATTGTGTCCAGAAAAACAATGGGGTAGGGCTTTCTGAGGCCCCAGGGGTCAAACACTTGCCTTAGTGTATCCAGAGGTGGGACACAGAGTCAAAGAAGATTACTCTCAAGCCTTAAGATCTCATGTCCTCTCAGGTTATGGAATTAACAGGATTTAACCAGTTACCCCTTTCTTTTTGACTACTTCTTCCTTTTGGAATGGGAATATCTATCCTATACCTGTCCTACCATTGTTATTTTGGAAGTACATAACTTGTTTGATTTCACAGGCTCATGGCTGGAGGGGAATTTGCCTCAGGATGAATTGTGCCTTGAGTTTCACCCATATCTGGTTTAGATGAGACTTTGATCTTAGGCTTAAAGTGGCTGCTGGAGTGAGTTAAGACTTTTTGGGGCTATTGGGATGTAATGAACGTATTTTAAATGTGAGAAAAACATAAATATTGGGGGGGCCAAGGGAAGAATGCTATGGTCTAAATCTGTCTCCCCAAATTCATGTGTTGGAAATTTTATCCAGCAGTATTGAGAGGTGGGGCCTTTTGGGAGGCAAACAGATTAATGCCATCATAAAAAGGGCATGGGGGAGTGGGTTTTCTCTTTTTTTTCTTCTGCCATGTGAGAACACAGCATTCATCCTGTTTTTGCCCTTCTGCTTCCCACCATGAGGATACAGCAAGAAGGCCCTCAAGTCGCCAGATGCCAGCATCTTCATCTTAGACTTCCCAGCCTCCAGAACTGTGAGAAATAAATTTCTGATGTTAGCAAATTACTCAGTCTGTGATAATCTGTTATAGCAGCACAAAACAAACCAAGACATCTGCCCAACTGCATCCTAATTTATCTGGACAATTTTTCCAGGATGCCACTGAAGTTTGCTTGTTTAGAAAGTCTCTGTTTCAATATACTATAAATTGGGTAGAATTGGTTGGCTTCCTTAAGAATAGTCAGGACACTAAGGAAGGGTGTCACTACAGACAAACCTGTGAATTCAGTGCTACTTCACCTTGCCAACAGCTTTACGCAGCTCTAGGCTGAGATGGGACTGCAAAGCAACAGCTCCCATTGTTGAACTTGGCTCTATCTTCTGATTCTCTTTCCATCCTTGCATAGAAAAAGGGTTAACAGAGGTCCAAACATATCAAGAGATTGCATAAAACTTGCCCCTTCTTCCTCACGCCTGCCTTTTTTCTAATCTTTTTACCACAGGATCCTTTCCATCCTACCTACACTAGCTGAGGCTCTGTCATCCTGTATATGAAGGTTAATTTTATGTTTCAAATGGTCTAGGCCACAGTTCCAGATATTTGGTCAAACACTAGTCTAGATTTTGCTATGGAGGTATTTTTTTAGATGAGATTCACATTTAAATCAGTAGACTTTGAATAAAGCAGTTTACCCTTCATAATGTGGTGGGCTTCATCCAATCAGTTGAAGGACTTGAAAACAGACTGAGCTCCTTGGAGGGAAAGGAAATTTTGATAGCAGACTACCTGCAGACTTGAGCTGCAAAATCATGTCTTCCCTGGGTTTTCAGCCTACTGGCCTACCCTGCAGATTTAGGACTTACCAGCCTCCACAATAGCGCGAACCGATTCCTTAAAATAAATCTCTCTCTCTGTGTTTCTGTGTATACACACACACACACTTACAACTCTCTATTGGTTCTTTTTCTCTGGAGAATCCTGATTAATACACTTTCTCACCCTGTTTGAGAGCCAGGCCAACATCTGGTTGGTAGACACTTCCTTTTCGGAGTCTGTGGCTGCTAGGATCCACTATTAAGCAAAATTTCTCTGAGGCACTTGAAATAAGTGTCTTCTCTAACAAAGAAGAAAAGGGTATTTTGGAAGTATATGTAAAACCTGGGCAAACTGCTATTATTTCCTTGTAGCCCCTGCCCCTTTAGAGTGGTGCAGCTGAGAACAATGTTACAAGGGTATCTGTCTCACTCAAATATTTATTCAAATATTTGTTGACCATGTACTCTATACTGGGTTCTCTTTTAGACATCAAGGAATCAAAACTGAACAAGATTGATGAGACCCCTGCCATCACAAAACCTGCATTCTGGTTGGGAGAGAAGCCAATACACATTTAGCCAAGTTAGTTTTGGATTGTGGCAAGTGTTATGAGGGAAAAAAGGGAGACAGGGACAGACTGGAGGAAGGGAATCTACTGTAAAGGAGAGTGGTCAAGATCTTTGTGAGGAACTAACATTTAAGTATTGGCTCATGACTTCTTCTTGTAAATGAAAAATGGCTTTATTGTTCAAGGATGATGTGTTCCATAGTCAATTAAGAATAATTAAAAAAATTAAATAATGTGTGAATATAGCCTAAATGTAAGCATTTTACTAATGTGGAAGTATATATATATATGTACAAGTGCCAGGCCCTCTTCTCCTTCATACTCTACCCCCCTTCATGGGTTACCAGCGCTGACCACTGTGCACCTTGCAGACCTTTGTCCATGCATTTCCATGTGTGTGAAATCTTGCTATCACATTATTCTTCATTCCACCACATGCTTTTTTTTCCCATTTAATAATATATTTTTGAAATTTTTCCATGCAAATGTATATAAATTTTTTTCCCCCCACTGGGAAAATAATTTATTTTGTGAGAAATTGTAAAACAAATGAAAAATACTAAAACATTCAGATAAATTGACTCAGGGGGAGGAAAGGGCCCATTATACTTTTTCTCTATTGTTAAATGACTGAGATGATGGGGCTCTGGTATCCATGGAGACTCTCTTAAAAGTTAACAGGTAGGATGAAAAGTAACAGTGTAAGGGAAAACTCATCCCAAATTCTGGGATTTAATTCTAACAATATTTCACCAAAACACAGATGGTCTTGGCCAGTGTCTATGATAAGAAACTCCCAAATGTCCAATAAATAGAGTTTATTCTACATAGCTATTATGTATTTTCTTTTATTGCCTTTTAAAATATTAAAATGAAAAATCCTTCTTAGATGAGGATTTGAAAAATATTGCTGAAGTAGTCACCTCCAAAGGCAGGAAATAATTAGCCTTGAACAATGTTTACTGCTTATTGTTTTTGAAAAGCTCTGCAATACTAGCTCTACTGAACAAAATTTCCCCCTGGACTGGTGCCTAGAGTTGTTCAAGAATGCCCAAAACATCTTCCAAGGCTTCTTAAATTTTGTTGGGTAGGTTTCACCAAGCTATCTCAGTGTCATAGGCTTGTCGGGTTTCTGGAGACTCGCTGTTTCAACAGTGGTGCCAAATCCCACATTCATTTATATACTAAATGACAAGATTGGCATGTGATAGAACTCAGCCTCTGAACCCAGTGAAGACCAGTAAAGAACCAAACAAACAAGCAAATCCTAACTTTATAGTCTTCTAGCATGGCCAAATAATGTGCTAAGTGTATTCACATACCTTTATCCTTTTATTCTCATAAGACTCTGAGATTGGTGGAGTTGTTCTTATTTAAAAAAAAAAAATAAATGAAACAAACAAAAAAGTGTAAATAACATGTACAAGGACATATGGCAAGCAATTAGAGTCCCAGCTCTTTGTGACTTAAAAAAAACTTTGTTTTTAAATGTGTTTCATTTTTAAATATGTTTCATTTTTAGCACACACTCACATTCTCTTACATTCTCTTGCTAAGGCCTACCCACAGTCATACACACTCAGGATTCTATTATTTAAAATGTTATTTTTAGATTTAAGATTGAATACTGTATTAGTCGTCTATTGCCGTGTAACAAATTAACCACAATTTTAGCAGCTTAAAACAACACACATTTATTATCTCAAAGTTTCTGTGAATCAGGAGTCTGTGCAGGACTTAGCTGAGTTCTCTGTATAGGGTCTCACAGGGTAGCAGAGCTAAAATTCTACATTCGGTCGCCTACATTTCCAAGGTGGGATTTTACATCTGTACTATGACACTGGTCACAAAATGACCTGTGGCAATTTATCTCACTACCAAGTATCTGTGAGAGAAGTTCCATTTCTTTACATGTACAGAGCATTCTACTGTTTCTGAGGTGCCACCACATGCAGACATGTTCTCAATTAATCTGACAACAAATATATGGAGTACCAGTGAGCAAAAATACTTTAAATCTAAATCTTGCAAGGGAGGCTGGCAGGTTAAGTCAGTTGGTTAGAGCATAGCCTTATAACACCAAGGTCACAGGTTTGGATCCCAGTGCCAAAGGAAACAAACAAACAAACACACAAACAACAAAATAAATTTTGCAGGGGACAAGGAGAGAGGTTGACCTGCTTGAGGTCAAGTGATTGGTAAGTGCAGATGGGAAGATAGTAAGCATGGGACCCATGCTCCCTTTTGATCTCTCTGTAGATAGTAAACAGTGGTGTCAGCAAGAGATATTGTTTGCCCTGACAAGACTGGCAGGGAAACTGAATCTTTGGTGGGCCTCTAGGAAGTGTAGGAAAGTGTGGTGAAGTCATGAGACAGGGGATCAGGGACACTGCTGAAAACTGAGCTCACTGCCCAGGAGCAGATAGTCTATTTACTCTGATTTATGCTGTGTTCATTGCCCAGACACATCCTGTGATGATGCTCTGGAATATTTCTCTCATCAGAGGATGTTCCCAAGGTAAGGGGTAAAAAATCAAATGAAAAAAAATCTGCTGCAGACCAAATTTGACTTCCTTTAAATATTGCTTGCAAATCTTCTAAAAAAACAATGAGTATTCACAGGCGCTTCAGACTCAGAAGGAATAAAAGAAAATGACAAGCTTGTCTTTAATGCTCGTTGCATTTGCCTGGCACTGACTTGATAATAGAATACTTATTTCATTTGGAGTGTTGAATTTTTTGTGCCATGTAGGCTTTGTCATTACACACTGTGAGAGAAAGCATCTCCTGGATCTCTCAACCTCTGAGAAGAATCCACGCCACCCCCTTCTACAAGAAGGGCTCCCAGTAACCACATGTCTACTCTGTGGCCCTCCACTCAGACATAATGGATGAACAGGGGTGAATCACTGCCCCAATCAGATTCTGATTCCCAGACCTGTCCTGGGAATTTGGCATTGGTGTGAGAAACAATATTCAGCTGTCTGCGTGGATCACTTAAGCTGAAGACTTGCACACTGGGGTATTATGGGGGCAGTCCTCTCTGATTCTGCACACACACCAAAGAAAGAGAGGAAATTCATAGAATAAAATTAGTTGTTTTAGTGAGAGAAGCAGAGCAATATGATGAGAGGCAGACAGATAGCTATTGCACTAGGTGATAGCCTGCCAACCCCCAGAAATGTAAGTGAGAACACACTAGATCATCCAGCTTGTAACTGACCTGCCACCTGTGTGCAGATGCATGAGCAATCTCATCAGAGACCAGCTGAGCTGGATCAGAACAGAAAAACTATCCAGCCAATCTCCAAAACTGAGTTAAATAAATAGTGCCATTTTATACCATTAGGTTTTGAGGTCATTTGTAATGAAGTAAAATCTAACTGCTACATTCCTATACCTTCCCAATAAACTCTTTTCAACATATTTTTTCCCTAAGCTAAATTGTAGTGTATACTTTTGTATCCGTGTGTGTTTCTACTTGCTATAAAAAGAAGCTTGACTAAGAGAGAAATTGTACCAGTAGTAGAGAGGGCTTCAATTAACAGAGCTACAGAGAGAATATGGAACCAGTTGGCTGAATTACTCTGGGCACCATGCAGGAAGGCTAACTTCATTTGCATTATGTTGTAGTGAAGCACTTGATTAAGCAAGGAACCCACCCCAACACCAATGGATGCCCATAAAATATGTTAATCCTACCCTACTCCTTGCAATCCTTGTCCAGTGGGGTGCAATATATTCTCTGGTCCGGTAACCAATGCATGCTGTTGCAGTGAAGATTTTTGCTTCTTGTATGTTTTTCTGAGTGAGAGTGTTTGTGGTTTTGCCATTTAATAATCATTGAGTTGCAGGATAGATAGGAATGTTGTCTTCACAAAATAGAGCCTGATCTACAGGAAAAATGGACTAATCAGGGAAACACTCCGGTTGAGAAGAGGGGCCCATTGATGACATACTTGAATTCAGTTGCTAGATATGACCGATTGAATTATCTCCCTTTAGGAAGAGGGTGACTGAGAGTGTAGTTCAATGTAAGTTGGTTAAATCATGTATGGCAAGAAGACCTTTTAATAAATAGGAAGAAAGGTAGAGGTGTGTGGGTCTGTGTGTGCGCGTGTGTGTGTGTGCTTCTGTGTGTGCCAAAAGGAAGAATAGACAACTTTCTTTGGGTGTCTAGACAACCCATATCCTCCTTTTCTGCATATTGTTCCCCTCCTGATAGGCCTAGGTTCCCAGTAACCATGTTTATACTACATAACCTCAGCCCCTGCCCACTGTTGGTGTGCTAAGGGTAGACACTTAACTATAGCTGGGCCAGTTCGTCTTTTTTTAGGAATTTGGAACTGCGAGTGAGGGATGCTTATTGGTTATCTCTTTGAGTCGTTTGAACCTGGACATCCAAAAGGAGCTGTTGGATACTTGCATTTGGCCACATGCATGCAGAAATACTGAAAGCCAGTCTGGAGAGGGTATAAACACTGGGTTCTAGGTTCCTGATAACTTCCTGGTAGCTACTTCTGGCTTTTGAGTTTCACCAAATATTCTTCATCTTCTGATAAATTCCCTGCATGATTAATCTAATCTGAAGTAGGCATCTGTTACTAGTAATCAAGATAGCATCAACTAAGGAAAACTCACATCAATGAGGAATGAATTATTATGAGTTTCTTCACAATAGTGTGAAAGGATATTTGCCAGTGCCTGGCTGTGTCTAGTTTCTAGTTTATTTTCTGGTACTGATTCCAGTAGTCAATCTGAGGGCCAAAAATATTGTGTGCCATTTAAAATTCAGGTGACATTCTTATTTGCACAAATTCATTTATATTATTATAGCAAAAAAACTTTCAATTTCTTAGGGTATATTTAAATAGACATATCTGCTGTTTTTTCCTCCAGAAAACCGAGTTTTGAATATATCCTTCATCAATCTGCAATTCATTTTTCAAAAATGAGTATAAATGTCAGTGAACACATAAACATCTGCTGTAAGATGAACATTATCATCAATTTAAAATATTGTATCTGCCTAACAACTAATGTTCTTCTATCCTGTCCTTTTTCCTAGAGTTCATAGATCAATACAGCCACAGTTATTCACATAGGAAATTGAAAAGCTGAATTTTTAAAAAACAAAATATCAATTTAGATTTAATGATGATGTGTGGAGGCTTTCAGAAGTCTAGTTTGAAAGTAATGCCCTTTGAATTAAGTTCTCACTTTGGATTCTAGCCAAAAAATTTAAAAACCCTTATGAAAAGAAAAATATAAATACTTAAAAGTCTGTGTTGGTAAAATACACAGGTAAGTTCTGATAAGGAGATTTTCAGGTAGCTTGATTAATGTAGACAACTAGATAAAGCACCCAACCAAATAATGCACCCCATCAAAACAATTGGGAGACAATAATCTATACTAGTGATCCTCATTAACCAAATTAATAATTGAATTGGTTACTTTGTCTGTTATTAACATCATGAACCCTTTGATTATGATAAGGATTCACTTTAGAATTAGAAAGAATATTATTAAAATCATCATGGCATGGAAGGTTCTGCAATGAGCCATGAACTATGAGTGCTGAAAATCTTAGCACTGGATGGATGAAAAGTCATGAATAGATGAACTTTGCTACACTACCTGAGGAGATGATCACCCTGGGAGAATGGATGCAGCTCAATTTTAATGTGGAAAAACAGGTTTGAAAAAATTCTCCCAAGTTTGACCCTGTTATAGATTTTTGGTTTGCCCCCACACCTGCGGGCATTGTCTTAGCATTTTAAACCTGAAAGGCACTTTGTATGAAATCTGGGCCAATGCACTCATTTAAAAATGACAAAACTGAGGCCCTAAAAGGTTTCGTAACTTGCCCAGGGTTATAAAGCTAACTTGGTAAAACTTTAGGACCGATAATAAAGTAGGTCTTGTTATTTTTGAAAGCTTATTATGCAGTAGGCAGTATGTTAAGAGCACTGCATACATTTTCTCATTTTGATTCTGACCATCCTATGAGTTTTGAGTGATCATCATTACACAATATTATCATTTTACAGATGAAGAAACTAAGGCAGAGGGTAGTTAAATACCTTGCTCAATGCCTTGTGGTAACAAGGCTGTGTTTGAATTTCCATCTGATGGTTCCAAAGCCCGGGCTCTGACCTATATCCCCAGGCCATGAACCTTCCCCCAACACTATCATGCACTCCATCTCTACCAGAACTTTGTAAGGCCTTACAGAAAAGTTCTCTACCCAAACAATACTCTGCATTTCGATAACACGTAATGTAGCTATCTGAAAATCTGAAAATATTTTTTAATAATAGAAGTTATAAGGCAGCCTGGACTTGAATAGTATGACATTAAATATTAGGTAACACATACTTTTTCAAGTTGAATAGCAGGATTTTGTTATAATCCAAAAGAATGATCTGACTCAATATTTAACAATGATTATGAATTTGAACATAATATTCTTATTTAGAAAATGTTTTATTCACTGTGCATTTAGGTATTAGATGAATTCTCAATGGAAAAATGCACCAGGCAGCTGTCTATTCATTTGCCATATGCTATGTTCTCTCTGAGCCAGACATGATGAAATGTGATTTACATTTGGGAGAGACCAGCTGCCTCCCCCAGCACACATGTTCACGCAGTGCTTGGGTAGGTAATGGGAGCCTACTACCAAGGGCTGATGATACACTCTGCAAAAGTAAACTGGTTTAGTGGGAAGGTATGCTTTTTTCAAAAAATAAAACACTGTGAGAGGTATCAAGTATTTCTTTTCCAGTTATTTGTTATAGTAGAAATTACAATAAAATCAATTTTAATTTGAATTAAAATTAATTAATTAAAAAGAAATCTAATTAAATTTATTATAATCATATTTTTTCAGTCACAAGTTATAACCTTTATTTCTAAAAATAAGGTCTAGTCGTTGATAGTAACTTAAACCTATTTTGTGGGCTACAGACCTATCTCAAACACTTTTGACAGAAATACTCAAATATGTGGACAGAAACTTGAAAGCTTAATGCTCAAATTTCTGTCACAAAGATAAAGATATGCTTAATTCTTGAGAAGAAACACTAAGAAGAGAAAAGAACTAAGTTTGAATTTTAGCTTGGGCAGCAAATCTCTGCATGAGTCAAGTAGGTCATTTACCCTCTTGTGCTTTACTTTCCGCCTTTGAAATAACAACAGCACAGCAGGGATACACTTACATAGCACTTATGATATGCCAGGCACTGTTCTGAGCACTTTTCACACATTAACTTATTTAACCCTTTAACACCCTTATGAGGCAAGTATCAGCATTATCTTCATTTTATAGGTAGGGAAGCAGACATAGGGAAAGGACACACAACTTTTGCACAGTTACACTGTGAGTGATGTAACTAGGAGTCAGCTCCAGAATCTCTCACCAGTAACTCACAGAGTTATAGAGAATATATTATACTGTCTTAGCCACAACTCATCTTCATCCATTGAGGGTGTAAGATCTCTGGATTACTGAAGACAATTTCAAAGACAGATGACACAAATTCTTCTAAACAGGCCTAAGCAAGAAAGGACATTTATTTGTTTGTGAAACTTCAGTGTCCCCGTTAGATCAGGCACAGGTGGATCCAGAAACTCAAACAATATAATCAAGAAACTTCCTCCAACTCTTGGGTCTTCTTTCCTCTATGTAAGGTTTCATCCCTAGGAGGCCCTGCCCTTCTGTTGGGTCCCAGCAGTCCCAGGCACATATCCTTAGTTCTCCGAATCCAGTATAGATGATGGCACCTGGAAACCTCTGAACTGAGTCTCATTAATTCTGATTGGTCTGTCCTGGATCATGGGCCATCCTTGAACCAATCACAGAGGCTGGGAGAACAAGATGTTCTGATGGACCTGGGTCACGTGTAACTCTAGGAGCAAAGGGTGGTGCATTCAGCTTGACCTGAACCACAAGGGTTAAGAGTAAGAGATGAGGTTCCATGAGGAAGTTCAGGGCACTATTACCAGAGAAGGAGAATAGAAGCTGAGCAGGCAAAAAAAGACAGATGGCCCCATCCCAATTAGCTTGTTACCTCAGTGATTTCTAGCCCAAAAGCCTATAAATTTCTGCCAGTAGGGGTTGGGGAGAAGTGGTAGAGAAGAGGGAAGAAAAGTCTACGGTAAGTATATAATTCCTATTCACACTTGAATTGCCAAACTTCATTTCCTCCTAGTGACTTCAAGGAGTCTTTTGCTGCAGAACTTTCAATAAGATAACTAGAATAATGAAGGACAAAGATATGTAAAAAATTTCTTTTTATGCTATAATTTTATAGTGTTAAAAGAATACTCTGGGGGTCCTGGGAGATGGGAGCCGTGGGTCTCCGTCCCGCCCCGGCTGCCAGCCAGCCATGGAGCCAGCCTGATGCCCCCCAAGGGTCGTAAGAGATGCGGGCCGTAGGTCTCAGCCCCTCCCTGCTGCCAACATCCAGGCCAGCAATGGAAACAGCTGACGCCAGTGATCCTGAGACAGGGGCGGGGCCAGCTCTGCCCCCGCCCACAACCAGATCCTAAAATGAACTTACTAACCAAGTGTATTTCTTTGGGGTGTGTGACTTACCTGCTCATGTTCTTATCCAAATTTCTGCTTAAATTTTTCTTATTCATTTTTAAGAGTTCTTTTTGCAATAAGGATGCTAATCTTTTCTTTTTTTTTTTTTTAAGTGGAGAGTAG
>NW_007743141.1:16433-19691 GCF_000696425.1 Galeopterus variegatus | reverse complement strand
TCTTGTCCATTTAAATGTATTGAGTGGGGCTTTCTTTATTCCTGCATTAAAAATTAGGTCTCTAAACTTTCTAGTCACATTCAGATAATAAAATATCCTTTAGTGGATAATTAGAAAGTCTACCTACTTGTAACAGTCAAACTTTCTAGCATCAGAATTATGAACTTTCCTCTTCTCCCATCCTTCACTTGCTACCCATGCCTTCTGTCTTCTCCTCCAGGGAAGAGAGAGATGGAGAAAAGGAAAGTTAATGGTCCACTGGTCCTGCAGTTAGCGGCTGTCACGTTAGCTGGGCCTATTAAATGTTTAAACGTGACTTTTTTACATTTGGTGCTTTCATAGATTATTCAAAGAAGCCTCTTTTCAACTTTAACTTCTTCTCCACTTGATTTAAATCAATGTAACTTTACTCTGTATGGTTGCTTAAGGCTCCATCCACATCCTAGATAGCCCTTGTAGAACCACACACTCTTTTTTTTTATTATTTGCTTTTTTTATTGGTTATGAATATTCATGAGCTACAGAGCTGATTGTCACCCATCATGCCCAGGATGTGAAGGCCAGATTCATACTGGCAGCATGCCCATTACCATGAATTGCTATTGTACCCTGTATCCCCCACGCAATTATCCCCGACCTCCCTCCCACTCCCCTTCCCCCACCCCTCAACTCCACTTTGTATCCCAAGGCATGTTCTCTCTCTCTGCAAGTCCAATGGACTACTGTGGTCTTTCTTTCCTTCCTTCTTTCTCTCTTAGCTCCTACCTATGAGTGAGATTGTGTGGTATTTATCCCTGTGTTCTTTGCTTATTTCACTCAACATAAGTTTCTTCAGGCTCATCCATTTTGTTGCAAATGGGAGAATTTCATCCTTTTTTATGACGGAGTAATACACTCTATTTTTTAATAAATAAATTAATTATTATTATTTTTTTAACTTACACATTGTAATTGTATACAGGGGGTAAAATCTGATGTTTTGATATACACATATGGTGTATAATAATTGGGACAAGGTAGTTAATGCACCAATCACATCAAGCATTTATCCTTTCTTTGGAAGGAAAATATACAAAAGCCTCTCTTTTAACTATTACAAAATACACAAAACTTAACTGTTAACCAAAGTCACCCTACTGTGCAATAGAACACCAGAACCTATTGCTCCTATCTAATTGAAATCTCATACCCATTAGCCAGCCTCTCCCTCATGTTCCTCTTCCCTCTTCCCTTTCCAGTCTCTAGGAAACACGGTTTCTTGGCCTCTATAATATCAACTTTTAAAAATTTTTTTCTTAGATTGCACATATATGTGAGATCATGTAGTATTTGTCTTTCATTGCCTGTCTTACTTCACTTAACATGATGTCCTCCAAGTTCATCTATGTGTCTGCAAATGACAGGATTTCATTCTTTTTTATGGCTGAATAGTACTCCTTTGAGGGCATATGTTTGTGTGTGTGTGTGTGTGAGTGTGTGTGTGTGTGTGTGTGTGTGTATCACTTTTTAAAATCCGCTCATCTGTTTTTGGACAGGATCTAAGACAACACCATTTCAGTTCTCTCTAGCATGTGGCCCATCCAGGAAGTGGTCAGGCTTTCTTTATCACAACCAGTGACCTACCCCACTGCAAGAATAGGCTTTCATTAAATCCTGCTCTCAGAGAGACAACTTTATCAATTTTAGATTTGGGTGTGTATACTGGGTGTGTATTATGTTTAGTGACTCTGTTGAATTTATATTTATCAATCACAATCTAACCCAGGAAACAAAACCAGTGTTCATTTATGGTACAGTCAGAATATAAAATCACATCAGTTTCTTTAATTAAAGGAAAAGCAATCCTAGCATTCATATGGAATAACAAAAGACCCTGAATAGCTAAAGCAATCCTGAGCAAAAAACTAAGCTGGAGGCATTACACTACCTCAAATTATACTACAAAGCTATAGTAATCAAAACAGCATGGTACTGGCATAAAAACAGACACTTGGACCAATGAAGCAAAAGAGAACCCAGAAATCAACCCACATGCTTACAGCCAACTGATCTTTGACAAAAGCACCAAGAACGTACATTGGGGAAAAGACTGTCTCTTCAATAAATGGTGAGAAAACTGGACATCCATACATAGAAGAGAGAAACTTGACCCATACCTTTCACCATATACCAAAATCAACTCAAAATGGATTAAAGACTTAAATATAAGACCTGAAACTATAAAAATCCTGAAAGAAAACATATGGAAAATATTTTAGGAAGTAGGACTGGGCAAAGATTTTGTGAATAAGACCTCAAAAGCATATGCAACAAAAGAAAAACAAATGAGATTATATCAAAGCAAACAGCTTCTTCACAGCAAAAGAAACAATTAACAGAGTAAAAAGACAACCTACAGAAAGGGAGAAATATTTGCAAACTATTCATCTGACAAGGTATTAATATCCAGAATATACAAGGAACTCAAAACAGCTTAATTTTAAAAAACAAAACAAAACAAACAAAAAACAAAACAACAACAACAACAACAAAAATCCCCAAGTAACCTAATTAATAAATGGGCAAAGAAACTAAATAGGTATGTCTCAAAGAAAAATATGCAAATGGCCAACAGACACATGAAAAAAATGCTCAATGTCACTATGCATCAGAGAAATGCAAATCAAAACCACATTGAGATATCATTTCATCCCAGTTAGACTGGCTATTATTGAAAAGACAGAGGATGACAAATGCTGATGAGGATGCAAAAAAAGGGAAAACTTCTCTACTGTTGGTGAGATCGTAAATTAACACAGCCATTTTGGGAAACAGCATGGAAGTTCCTCAAATAAGTGCAGATAGAACTGCCGTACAATCCAGCAATCCCATTGCTGGGCACATACCCAAAGGACTGGAAATCATCATTGTGAGGGGATACATGCACTCCCATGTTTATTGCAGCTCTATTTGCAGTAGGCAAGAGTTAGAACCAACCTGAATGTCCATCATTGGATGACTGTATAAGTAAAATGTGGTGTGCATACACAATGGAATACCTTTATGCCATGACAAATAATGAAATTCTGCCATTTGCAGAAACATGGATGAATTTGAGAAAATTATGTTAAGTGAAATAAGCCAGGCACAGAAAGAGGAGCACTGGATGTCCTCACTCATAAGAGGGAGCTAAAAATTAATTAATAAATATATACATTAAAATAAAAAGAAAGATATAACAATAACAATAACGTGTTGAACTTTCAAAAGGAGAAAACA
>NW_007743141.1:12233-12984 GCF_000696425.1 Galeopterus variegatus | reverse complement strand
AGCGGGAACCGGTCTCCACATGGGATCCGAACCCTCGGCGGGAGGCTGCCGCGCTCCCAAGCGGCCCACTCTCCAGTGCGCCACCGGGCCGGCCCTAAAGAAAGAGTTTGATTAAGGATGTTGAAGCAGGTAGCCATGCAACTTAAAGTAGTGACTTGGGCCTTGTTCAAATATTGATAAAGATAGTAGTATTTACACTGTGCTAAGTGCCAGGCACACACCATTTTAAGCACTTTATATATGTTAACACGTTTAATCCTCATAACAACCTTATGAGACAGGTACTATTGCTATTCTCAGGAAACTGATACACAAAGAGGTAAGTCATTTGTCCAAAGTCTGGTCCCACAGCTAGTAAATGGCAGTGTGACCCTGGAGTGACTACTCTTAGTCACCACACTGACTTTTAACTAAGATTTTCTTGAGCTAAAGGAAAAACAAGATCAGTAGTAAATAAACACTAGTGACTCCCTGGAAGCTGTTTATAGTATGTCAGGGAGAATATTTGGCAGGCCGTAATTACAATCCCATAAAATAAATTACTAAAATAAAAACAGAAACATTAACTTTAACATGCTGTACTGGATATTTAATATACATTTTATGTACTCATTATAAAGTATTCTTATTTCAATAGTAAAATGTAAGTTAGTAAGATTTTAATTAGGAAATACAAGTACCACTCTTTAATTTATGTTATGTTTAGATAGGTTTGATTTGCACAAATCCTAAAGTGTCAGGCCACCAAATA
>NW_007743141.1:10250-10969 GCF_000696425.1 Galeopterus variegatus | reverse complement strand
CCCCTCCTCAAGTAACCACATTTCCTGCCCTTACACCCAGGTGTGATAGACCCTTACTCAAAAAGCTTCTTTACCTAGGTTTAATTCACAACCACTGACTCATTTAAACTAAATGTTTTTTATTTTTTTGGAAAATTTTATGCTCTGCTATAACTTGCATATTTCTTCTGTAAACCAGCTTGCTTGCTCTTGCAGAACATCCTGTATGCCAATCAGGTTGCGGTTTATGCCTATAAGAACCTTTCCCTAATGAGTCTGGAGGCTGCACTCTATCCAAACTGCCTGGGGAGATAGCCGCCGGCTGGCAGGAGAAATAAACATTCCATAGCCCCCAAGTATTTTTGTGTGGTGTCTGCCTTATTGGGAACTGCGCCTCACGACACATATGGATTGTGGGGAAGCCTTCTCTAGTATCTAACACAGGCGTAGTGCTGCTGTTTCTCGGGCTGTGCCTACAGCACCTGAGTGGCAGTGGCAGGGGACACCGAGGAAGCTGCGGAGTCCCTGGGCAGAGGGCCCTTCAACATGGTCCTCTCTTCCTGCCTCTTCGCCACTCTTCTTTTCTGCATCCAGGTATTGATATTGAATGCAGTAACCCCCACATATGTACAATCAATTATGCTTCAATAAAAATTTTAAAAATAATTTGTGTAAAGAATTTTTTAAAGAACAATTGTATTTATTAAATAATTAGGTCCAAACAACTATTAATAATAGTA
>NW_007743141.1:3730-8768 GCF_000696425.1 Galeopterus variegatus | reverse complement strand
GCTTCGTGTTAATCAAGTATTAGAGAACACACAAGACAAGAAGGAAATATGAACATGTCATTGAAGGTGGCAACTTTAGGAAGTAGCTTTTAACCCTATGCTAGAAGAACAAAGAATGCAATTTAGAATTATTAAATCTTACAGTCTTGGAAGAGGAATGCTGCAAAGGTGAAACTTAGACTTTTGAGTTGGGAGCAGTTTAGGTGTTACTGGGGTCCCAAGAGTTCAGAGGAGAGGCCTCCTGTACTGAGACTTCTCTGAGACAGGTGTTGAAGGGGAAGCTTCTCTGGCTTGTACTGAGGTCTTTAGCAGGGCGTGGTAAGACTGCTTCTGGGAAAGTTGGAAAATTGCAAAATGGTACCAACTAATAGTGGACTTAACTATTGGTGCTCGGGTGAAGATGTTTTGCTGAAGTAACACAGCAACAGAAAGCAAATAGGTGGGTACAAGTTCCTCCTTCCTGCCCCAGCTTCATAGTACCCCCTATTTACACATTTGGGGAGCTTGTTAGCAAATAAGAAATGCAGTTTGCAGAGGCTCAGCCCCAATATCACAAAGAATGGCATAGAAGGTGGGATTGAGACTGAGAGATAACAGCATCATAACCAGTAAATAAAACAGAATAAATTTAATCCTGGAAATTGTTTACAGATTTCAAAAAAGCTGAGAAACTGACCAGCAGGTGGTAACACAACTTAGAAATTTGCAACAGCCAGACGCTACTACCACCTGTAGACTGGAGAGTCAAAGGTGTGGTTACCAGAGCTGCAGCCAGGGTGAGCCAAACCAGTAGAAGCTGGAGGCATGGAAGAGATGCAACCCACGCAAGAAACTTTGCCCAAGGTCGGGGACTGGAGTAAGAGATGTATCCTGCATCTGTCAATGCTTCCATCTGGCTGAATCCATCTGGAAGTGGGAAGACACAGGAATTTGAAATAGTCTCCAAGTAATGATCCCTGTGATATGGAGAAGAGCCTCAGAAGGTGAGGAATAGATCTGAGAGTAAATGGGTCTAGCTTTGGTACAGAATAGAAGCACAATTCATTCTCCTTATTCTTGTTTTATTATTATTAGCATTTTAAGATACCTGATTTCCCCGAAGTTTCATCTCCATAGTTGGCACCATACAAAGTGTCAACTCACTGTAGTCCATGAAAGACGAGAATAATTAAACATGTCAAGGTTTGGAGAGTAGAGATTCTATTGTATACAATGACCTTCTCTCTCAACGCTAGATAGCCAAATCTCATTGGGAACTACTTTAGGATTGGTGCACTATCAAAGCCTACTATATCCCTAAAGCCTTATCTACTCAAGTAGAATCAATGCCTCTTTCTTTACACTACTATTCACTTCTGCCATGAATGCAGTAATCACACCCTACTATAGTTGGCTCTGCATGGTTCTGTGGCCTCCACTAGAGATTCTCTCATAGTGGGAGAAGAACCAGATGTTCCTAGAATGGAACATAGGTATGGAAGGAAGTGTTTATTTGGTGAACATAAGCAGTTGACTTTGGGCAAAAAAAGCTGCAGTTGAAAAATTTGATTCTTATCTTTAATCATATGAAAAGACATCTATTATGCAAAATAGATGAAATTTATCCCCAAACATATCCTAATACTAAGTTGGTACATAAGATGATCAGGGTTGGTATAAAGGGACTTGGGATCACTTGTATTAGTTTGAATTTTCATTGTAGTTTTTGTCTGAATATTCATGAGATACAAAGCTAATTGTCACCCCTCGTGCCCATGATGTGAGGGCCAGATTCATACTGGAAGCACACCCATTATCAAAAACTACTTGTGTACCCCGTGTACTCCACCCAATTATCCTCCAACCTCCCTCCCTCTCCCCCTTCCCCCCCACTCCACTTGGTAGCCCTAGGCATGTTTCCTCCCTCTGTAAGACCAACACACTACCGTGGTCTTTCTTTCCTTCCTTCTTTTCTAACTTAGCTCCCACATATTAGTGAGCACATGAGGTATTTATCCCTCTGTACTTTGCCCCCTTCCCCCCCCCCCACTCCACTTGGTAGCCCTAGGCATGTTTCCTCCCTCTGTAAGACCAACACACTACCGTGGTCTTTCTTTCCTTCCTTCTTTTCTAACTTAGCTCCCACATATTAGTGAGCACATGAGGTATTTATCCCTCTGTACTTTGCTTATTTCACTCCACATAAGCTTCTCCAGGTTCATCCATGTTGTTGCAAATGGGAGTATTTCATTCTTTTTTATGGCAGAGTAGTATTCCATGATGTACATATACCAGTTTCCTTATCCAATCATCCATTGATGGACATTTAGGTTGATTCATTGCAGTTTTCAATGTGGTTTGTACTTACAGAATAATAGAGTATGTGTATGTCTTTTGCTTCATCTCTTTTGCTTTTTTTCATTTTTCATTAAAACATTTTCCCAACTTTTTATCACAAAAAATTTCAAACACAGAACACTTGAAAGAATTTTATGGTGAATACCAGTACACCCACCACATGTATTATGTCATTAATATTTTATGCATGAGTTATCATATATCTACCCATGTATCCATCTTTCTATTCATCCATCAATCCATCTTACCTTTTCAATGCATTTCAAACTAAGTTGCAACACCAATACACTTCCACCATAATATTTATTTTTTAATATTTTAATTTTTAATTTAATTTAATTGTTTTTAAATTTTAACTTCTCAATATACATTGTAGTTGGTTTTGTGTCCCTTTACCTGTTTCTCTTTCCCCCCTCCCTCTCTCCCTTCCCTTCCCCCACTACATCATATCTATTCACTTGTCTTAACAAGTTCAAGGAATTGTTGTGATTGTTGTGTCTTCTTCCCCCCTCCCTTTATTTGTCTGGATATTTATTTATTTATAGCTCCCACAAATAAGGGAGAACATATGGTGTTTCTCTTTCTCTGACTGACTTATTTCATTTAATATAATTTTCCCTAAGTATATCCATATTGTTGCAAATGGTAGTATTTCATTCTTTTTTATAGCAGAGTAGAATTCCATTGTGCAGATATACCACTGTTTCCTTATCCACTCATCTGATGATGGACATTTGGGCTGGTTACAACGCTTGGCTATTGTAAATAGAGCTGCAATAAACATTGGAGTACAGGCATCCCTTCAACATGATGATTTCCATTCCTCTGGGTATATTCTCACCCAAAATAGCTGGGTCCTATGGTAGATCTATCTGTAATTGTTTAAGGCAACTCCATTCCATTTTCCATAAAAGCTGCACCATTTTGTAGTCCCACCAACAGTGTATGAGAGTTCCTTTTTCTCCAGAACCTCATCAGCATTTATCATTCTCAGTCTTCTGGATTTTAGCCATCCTAATTGGAGTAAGATGGTATCTCAAAGTGGTTTTGATTTGCATTTCCTGAATGCTGAGTGATGTTGAGCATGTTTTCATGTGTCTGTTGGCAATTTGTATATCTTCCTCTGAGGGATGCCTATTCAGCTCCTTTGCCCATTTTTAATTTGGTTATTTGTTTATTTGCTGTGAAGTTGTTCGAGTTCCTTATATATTCTGGATACTAATCCTCTGTCAGATGTATATTTTGCAAATATTTTCTCCAACTCTGTTGGTTGTCTTTTCACTCTGTTTATCATTTTGTTTGTTGTGCAGAAGCTTTTTAGTTTGATATAATCCCATTTGTTTATTTTTCCTTTGGTTGCCTGTGCTTTGGGGATCATATTCATGAACTGTGTAACCACTCCTACTTCCTGAAGTGTTTCCCCTATGTTTTCTTTAAGGAATTTTATTGTTTCAGGATGTATATTTAATTCTTTCATCCATTTTGAGTTGATTTTGGTATATGGTGAGAGGTATAGGTCTAGTTTCTTCTCCTACATATGAATATCCAATTTTCCCAGCACCTTTTGCTGAAGAGGCAGTCTCTTCCCCAAAGTGTAGATTTGGTGCATTTGTCAAAGATCAGAGGCTATAGGTGTACGGGCTGGTTTCTGGGTTCTCTATTCTATTCCATTCATTAGTGTGTCTGCTTTTATTCCAGTACTCTGCTGTTTTTTTATTATAGCTTTGTAGTATAGTTTAAAGTCAGTTAGTGTTATGCCTCCAGATTTATTAATTAATTTATTTTTTTGTTCAGGATTGCTTTGGCTATGCCTGGTCTTTTGTTATTCCATATAAATGTCTGGATAGTTTTTTTTTTCCATTTCTGAGAAAAATGTCACTGGAATTTTGATGGGGATGGTACTGAATCTGTAGATGATGTGAGGTAATATGGACATTTTCACAATGTTAATTCTTCTGATCCTAGAGCATGGGGTATCTTTCCATCTTCTTGTGTCCTTTTTAATATCTCTCAATAGTGGTTTGTATTTCTCTTCATAGAGAATTTCAATATCATTGGTTAACTTTATTCCTAAGTATTTTATTTTTTTGGTGGCTATTGTAAATAGGCTAGTTTTCTTGATTTTTTTTCTCCATGGTCACTGTTGGAGAATAGAAATGCTACTTATTTTTGTGTGTTGATTTTGTATCCTGCAGCTTTGCTGAAATCATTTATCAACTCCTAGAGTATCTTTGTAGAGCCTTTAGGCTGTTTAATATATATGATCCTATCATCTGTATTCAGAGACAGTTTGACTTCATCTTTTCCAATCTGGATGCCCTTTATTTCCTTCTCATCTCTGATTGCTCTGGCTAGTACTTCCTTCACTACGTTGAATAGGATTGGTAAGAGTGGACATCCTTGTTTAGTTCCTGTTTTCCCTGAATAGGGAAAAGCTGAAAGCTTTTCAGCTTTCACTGTTCAGGATGATATTGGCAGTGGGCTTATCATATATGGCTTTAGTTATTTTGAGACACTTTCCATCTATGCCTAACTTGTAGATAGAGAGTCTCTATCATGAACAAATGTTGAATTTTGTCAAATGCTTTTTCAGCATCTATTGAGATGATCATATGGTTTTTGTCTTTAATTTTTTTGATATGGTATATCACATTTACTGATTTGCATATGTTGAACCAGCCTTGCATCCCTGGGATAAACT
>NW_007743141.1:2008-2988 GCF_000696425.1 Galeopterus variegatus | reverse complement strand
TTGTTGGCATATAATTGTTTATACTAGTCTCTAATGATTCCTTGTATTTCTGAGGTTTCAGCTGTAATATAACTGTTTTTGTTTCTAATTTTTATTACTTGGGTCTTCTCTCTTCTTTTCTTAGTTAGCATTGCTTAAGGTTTGTCAATTTTATTCATCTTTTAAAAAAAACAACCTTTGTTTCATTGATTTTTGTATTGATTTTTGGGTTTTTATTTCATTTATTTCTGCTCTGATCTTAATTATTTCTTTCCGTCTACTAACTTTGGGTTTGGATTATTCTTGTTTATCTGTTTCTGTAATGAGAAGTTTTAGGTTGTTTATTTGCCATCTTTCCATTCTTCTCTAGTAAGCATTTGATGCAATAAATTCCCCCCTTTGTACTGCTCTTGCAGTATCCCACAAGTTTACATATGATGTGTCATTATTTTCATTAGTTTCAATAAATTTTTTGATTTCCTGTTTAAATTCTTCTTGGATCCATATGTCATCAAGTAGGATGTTGTTTAATTTCCATGTGTTTGAATAGTTTGCAGAGTTTCATTTGTTATTGGTTTCTAGTTTTAATCCACTGTGATCTGAAAAAAAATCCATGGAATAATTCCAATTTTTTTGAATTTGTTGAGACTTGCTTTGTGACCCAACACATGCTCTATCTGGAGAATGTTCCATTTGCTGATGAAAGGAATGAATATTCTGAGGTTGTTGGATGGAATGTTCTATAGATATATGCCAAGTCCAATTGTTCTAAAGTGTTGTTTAGATCTTATGTTTTTCTGCTGATTTTTTGCTTAGATGATCTGTGCAATGTTGTGACTGGGGTGTTCAGGTTCCCTGCTATGATGATATTAGTGTGTGTCTGATTCTTTAGATCCGATAGGGTTTGCTTTATAAATCTGGCTACTCCACCATTGAGTGCGTATATATTTATGATTGCTATATCTTTTGATCATTATATAGTGGCCTTCTTTATCTTTTTT
>NW_007743141.1:0-670 GCF_000696425.1 Galeopterus variegatus | reverse complement strand
CTCTTCTGTAGGATCTAGATCTTAAGAGTTGTTATTTTCCTTTGGTGGTTATGTACTTTCTTAATTTTTCATATTTCTGGTGTCTTTCCTTTGGTCTTTAGTCATTGTGGCAGGGGGTATTACTGTCCACTTCTTCCACCCTGATATCTGGCTTGGATCCTGAAGCAATTGGCAATTCTGGGCAGCAGGGACTAGTCTGGGCTGGAGGTCCCATGGAGCATGCGTGTTCTGGTAAGGCTGACTCAGGGCATGTGTGCCTGGCAGCTGTTAGATCTCCCTGGGCAGTGGGCACTGGCCTGGGATGGGGGGGGTCCCATTGCACCTGCTTTTTCCAGTGTGGCTTACTCTGGACTGACCTGGACTGGAGACCCCATGGTGCCTGCCTGTTCCACCATGGCTGACTCAGGTGTGTGGGCCCGGCTGTTCTCAGGCCTCTCTGGGTGGCAGGCACTGGTCTGGGCTGGGTGTCCTGTGGCACATGGCTCCTGCCTGTTCTGGGGTGGCTTTTGTGTATCCTGTTGTTGCTTTTTAATAGCTGCAAATTGGTTGATTTTGGGGAGAGAGCAACGATAGGCACTGTCTACTCCACCCTCTTAACTGGAAGCCTTAATATTTCAACATTCATATTCAGTTTTTTGTATAGTTTTTGACTTCTTTCAAATATTTAATG
>NW_007743140.1:19134-19693 GCF_000696425.1 Galeopterus variegatus | reverse complement strand
ATGGGCCAGCATGGTTCTCTATCTCTTGGGAGTTTGAACTGGGAAATAGAGATAGAAGGAGTCAATTAGTAGGAGTCAGGCTGAAAGGCTGAATATAGAAACCCTAATAGGGTTAGACCATGGTAATCTGTAGGTGGGAGAAGTCGATCTAAATCCATGAGAAATGTGAGCTATAAAATGAAGATGACACCAACAGAGCAGAGAGTTAGGAAGACACAGTTGGATAAGGAATGTAGCTCAGTCACAAATATCTAATGTATTATGATCCTCTCTTCCCTCTGTCCCTCCCTCCTCTTTCCCTTTCTTCCTTCCTCTCTTCTTCTCATAGATATTTATTGACCACTTGCTGTATCCCAGACAGCAGGCATACAATGATAAACAAGACAGACATAGTTGCAGCAGTCATTATGAAGGTTTAAGTCAAATGAAGGAGATAGAATAGTGCCAGGGCCTTGTTCTAATCTCCATCTCCATAGTCACAAGCTAATATAAATTAAAACATTTGCTTGAATGGCAAGATCCTAGGGAACACAACATTGACAGTGACACAGACCAAGCC
>NW_007743140.1:13472-14630 GCF_000696425.1 Galeopterus variegatus | reverse complement strand
GGTAAGGATCTAATCACATCTTCAGTGCTTAATTATTTATTTATTTTTTGGTAAGGTATATGTGTCCAACTCTACTACATATACCTAAGAATTTTGTTATTCTTAGACATTTTAATGTATTTGATAAACCTTTACTCTCTCTACATTGCACTGAAGATATATTTTTCTGTTGGCATAATAGTTAAGAAGCCTGTGTGTTTATGTAATTATATTTGGGTTTCTGGTGAAATCCTCTAGGGATACTTGATTGATTTAAAATAAATGGAATACTGTTTGTAAGCTTAAGGGAAGCTTGGGGGGTTGGATGCAGTGGATTCTTACTCTGGTATTATTACAAAAGGAACACATCTCAGCTTTGCCGATCCCTTAATCGTCACAAATTCTCCACTTAAACACATACTCTGAAGTCCAAACATTTAAAAGAACTTTCCCCCCAATTTTGGCCCAACACAAGAGACTTTCCTATTGCCATTGCAAAGGATGATGATCTCTTTGGAAACTGGCAATTTATTTTATGCCTGCTTCTTTCCACCGGAGCCGGAGCAACAGGGAAAATGGTGTAAGTTGCACTCTGTGGAACAAGGAAGAAATAACGTCTCTACAGAAGGAAGCAAGCTTATTTACATCTGAAAATACTTCCTATATGGTTACGTTCATTGTGCAAAAATAATTCACTAATCTGGAGATCACACAGAGTAGAGAGTAGAGGAATAAGGAGGGTTTTATAAGCACTCCCATTGAGACAGTTTTCTTGGAATGAGTCAGTTAGGCTTAGGTTCCTAAGGTATATGGATGATGTGTTTTATTGGCTTCACTGTCATCCTAATGAGATGATTTTGGTCTCAGATGTATCTGTCTGTTTTCAATATATTGGCCAATATGGTAATGAGATGTTGCTGTTAAAAAATTGGTATGCCATTGAATGGACTCATCTTGGAAGCTTTGCATTTTTCTCTGGAAAATGTTTATAAAGTAAATATCCTGTCTTGAATAAATCTAACCATAGCTAATTGGCCTAAAAGTGAGCCTCTGGCATAAAATCAGTCCAGCCATTAATGACCTGTGATGTGGTAGGGTTAAAAAACAGAAAAGAGAAAATGGGCCAGCATGGTTCTCTATCTCTTGGGAGTTTGAACTGGGAAATAGAGATAGAAGGAG
>NW_007743140.1:5945-12898 GCF_000696425.1 Galeopterus variegatus | reverse complement strand
AAGGAATGTAGCTCAGTCACAAATATCTAATGTATTATGATCCTCTCTTCCCTCTGTCCCTCTGTCCCTCCCTCCTCTTTCCATTTCTTCCTTCCTCTCTTCTTCTCATAGATATTTATTGACCACTTGCTGTATCCCAGACAGCAGGCATACAATGATAAACAAGACAGACATAGTTGCAGCAGTCATTATGAAGGTTTAAGTCAAATGAAGGAGATAGAATAGTGCCAGGGCCTTGTTCTAATCTCCATCTCCATAGTCACAAGCTAATATAAATTAAAACATTTGCTTGAATGGCAAGATCCTAGGGAACACAACATTGACAGTGACACAGACCAAGCCTGAAACACCAGAAAAAACTAGGAGCTCCAGAACAACACCTTCCTCTAGTTCACTCTCAGCAATCCCGCCCCACTCTTGATAAATATTGAAAATGTGTTATTTTCCAGAAGAGACAAAACATTACTGTCACATTTGCCTTGTGTCCTAAAAGGTCGTAACTTGTCCTTCAATATCCTAAAGGAGCCATGGTCAGGCTCCTTGGGAGCCTGTGCCAGAGCTTAAACATCCTGGAAAAATCTTCATTTTATCAACCTGATGAATTACTGGAATTTCACTTACTGTCTAAAAGAGTATGTGGCAACATGGCACTTAGTAGATGATCTTTGTTGCTCAAAAATATTTACTGAATAAATGGATGAATAATGGAGCTGGAGAGGCAAGCAGAGACCAGGTCATGCATCTTAAAAGAAAACTGCAGCTGTTCGAGCAGACAGCACAAAGCCTCAGGCCACTGCAATAATGGTATGCGTTCTTGGAGGTACATAAGCCATGGAAACTTATGGGCAAAAATCTCTACAAACTGTGTTCTTATTGCTATTGTCAAGAGTTCTAGGAGTAAAAATGATAGTTTTAAGTGTAATAAGCTTCTTTAAGTGTAATAAGCTTCCAAGAAATCTGCTATACTAACCATCTTTCCAAGAGTGCTCAGTGAACCTGAAATTGCCCATTAGAAAGTAACAAGGTATTGAGTGAACCTTAAATCCAGCCTTTGTCTATTTGGATGTCATTATGTTGGCAACTGAATGTTTATCTGGACAATGCAATCAATGCAGAGAGCCATTGTGGGTGCTTTAGACCCATGTTTTCTATTGTAAGTTTTCTGAGTTTTAATTTTCCAGCTAACTACTCCACTTTCCTTAGTAGTAGTTTGGTATAGACACAAATTCATTTTCTGGATGAATGAATAGCTCCATCTTTGAAAATTCTTTGCTAAGGAGAACAACAGATGTGATGAGTACTATAACATTCATTGAACACTGGCTGAGTGCCAGTTGTATGCCGAAGCGCCATATTTGTTTCTCATTTTATCCTCTGAACAATCCTAGATAAGTACATTTAGTACATTGTTCAGGGTCACACAAGAGGAAGCGGTGGAAGTGGTTTTGAGCCAAGGCTTTTTGACTCAGAGCCTGAACTCTTTACTCTGTGCAGTTTCCTTAGGAGATTGAATTGTATCCTCCCAAAAGATATGTTCAAGTCCTAGCCTCCAGTACCTGTGACTATGACTTTACTTGGAAATAGGGCCTTTACAGACACAATTAAGTAAAGATCTCAAGATGAAATTATCCTAGACTTAGGGCCCTAAATCCAATAACTAGTATTCTTATAAAACGAGAAACACACAAAGAAGAAGGCCATGTAAGGACAGAGGCAGAGATTAGAGTTATGCTACCACAAACCAAGAAATGCCTGGGGCCACCAGAAGCTAGAAGAGGCAAGGATAGATTCTCCTTCTTTGGAGGCTTTGGTGGGAGCATGTCTCTGTTAACATCTTGATTTCAGACTTCTGGACTCCAGAACTATGAGAGAATAAATTCTTGCTAGTTTAAACCACCCACTCCCAATAACAAACAAATAAATTAATTAATTAAATAAACCACCCAATTTGTGGTACTTTGTTACCGCAGCTCTGGGAAACTAGTACACTCCCCATCAAACAGACATACAATGAACACTGAATTCAATTGATACAATTGAACTCAATTCAATTGTATCAATTGAATTCAATTGAATAATTGAGTGAATTACTTGAGGACCAGTGAGTGGTAATCAATTCTCTAGGTCAAACCATAGAATTTTAGAATTGTAGTGTTGCAGCTAGATCTTACCAGGTGATTAAACTGAGCTATAAAGAAGTGAAAACGCCTGCCCAAGGTGCCAAGATGAGTTAAGAACCCAACCTCCTAACTCC
Organism: Galeopterus variegatus; assembly: GCF_000696425.1. Taxonomy (NCBI): domain Eukaryota; kingdom Metazoa; phylum Chordata; class Mammalia; order Dermoptera; family Cynocephalidae; genus Galeopterus; species Galeopterus variegatus. The sequence continues at coordinate 10,644 of NW_007743140.1, read as the reverse complement.
CACTCCTTCCCACCCACCACCAGGCATTGCTGTAACTGTATTGTCGGAGTCTAAGGCAACCTAGTGGTAATTGCCTTTGAGCTGTGCGTGAGCTTCATAACGGAGGCAGAGTAGAAGTAGGCTAGGCATTGCAATAGTTGAGCTAAAAATTAAAAAGGTACAATTAAGAATCTCTTAACTCTAGTGTCAGTTGCAAAAACTCTCCCACAAACTTGAAGGTTGTGCAGTGGGAGGCTGATGTGTCAACCTTCTCCTCTTCTTTGCTTATCTCTGCCAATTTGATATTTTGTTCTTGTAGGGGAACATGCCTGCCCTGAACTTCTTCACCCCTCTGTCTTTGCCCACGCTGTACCCACCGCTTTGATGGCCCTAGCCTCCATGTCTACGTGTCAAAATCCTATTCTCTTTAAGACTTGGCTCAAATACCAACTCTCCTTTGACTCCTTGAGCTCTGCTAATCTGTGTTCCTCAGCACTCAGAGACCTCAGCACCTCCTGGGTCTTAACATACTGATCCTGGCTTCACCTTGTGCTAGCTGCAGAACTGTGGATTAAGTCCCACTTAATTTCTCTGAGCCTTACTTTCTTCAGTCATTTATTCATTCAGTCATATAGTCTTCAGTATTTTGTAACTGGAATGCTCCAGACAGTGTTCTTAGTGCTAGAAAATAAAGGAAAAAGACAGCTAGGATCCTACCCTCAGAAATTATATTTGAGATTGGGAGAGGCAGGTAATGAGTAATGAATGGCATAGTAGCAGGTAGTGACAAGTGCTATGAAGAACAAAAGCAGGGTGTCTAGGGAGAAGGGGGTAATGTGACTAGGGGTTCAAAGGAGGTTTCATGGAGGGAATGGTATTAGAACTGGAACCTGAGAGAAAATGAAGAGCCTACCTTGAGAAGACCTGGAGAGAAAGCACTCCCAGCAGGGGAAGGCATGATGGCTCCCAGATGGCCCTTATCAAGGAACAGAAAGGCCAGTACAATCTGATGAAAGTATAGCGGGATAAAAGTTATTGCAGATGAATTTGAAGAGGTAGACAGAGCAGATTCTGAAGGACCTGGTAAGCTGTGGAAAGTATTTTGGACTTCATCCTAAAAGTGATAGGAAGCCACTGGAGAGTTCTAAACACTACCCTGATTTACCTTTAATCTGATTTACTTTTAAAAATGATCACTCTGACTGCTAAGTGGAGAATGAGTAAAGGGTCAGAATTGAAAGTAAGGAAAGCATTCAGACACCATTATAGCAGTCCAAGTAAGAGATGATGGCTCCGGAACTCAGGACAAAGCAGTGGAGCAGGAGAATGGTGGCCAGATTCGAGATACATTTTGAAGGTAGAACTGACAAGTGGACTGGACATTGGGGGTAAATGGCAAGAAAGCGTCATTTAGGTTTTTGACTTGAGCCAATTGAGCTGCCATTTATTAAACGGAGACCACCTCCATATATCTGTACTATCATGATCCAAACAGTACCATCCCTCAGATTTGTGACATCTGTTTTTGTGAGAGATTAGAATGTAGTGATTAAGAATTGGAGTTCTGGAGGCAGACCTAGGTGTGGTTCCTGGTTCTGCCACTTCCCAGCTTTGTGTGTCCTTGGAAAGTTTCTCAATCTTTCTGTGGCTCACTTTTCTCAACTGAGAAAGGAGCAGTACAGAGCAGTTGCTACTGTGATGATTTCATGATATAGTGCATGTAAAAAGCTTAGTATAATTCCTGGGACATTATGCATTAAAAAATGGTATTGGTACTAGTCATTGCTGTCATCATTTTTTTTTTTTTTCCTTTCCTTGAGGGAGGCTCCCAGCTCTTTAAAATCTTAGTATCCCCATTGCTTCTGTCTGATTGCCCTGTGCTGGCTATTGTAGGGCTTCCCCTAAGCCCCCTACCTTTTGCAAATCCCTATTACTCCTTATCAAAACTTGCTTGCCCCATGCCTAGCTCGGTCACAGTGTTGGCCTTCTTTATAAGTTCTGCTTGTACAACTTTAGAAGAGGCTGTCTTGTAGAAGAGAAAACTCACATTCACCAGCACATAAGCTGGAACTTCACATATTTTAAGGCAAAATTTTCTTAAAACAATTTTTTCTGAATTTGGAAAGCTAAAGTTTTAAGAATTTAGGAGAAATTTCATTGGGATAAAGGAAGAGCTGTCATTTACCACTTTTGCTGCTCTTAGAAATGGACCAGCAGTACGACCTTGAGTTACAATGAGGCCAAGATGGCCCTATGAATTAGAGCTTAATGCAAGACTTTGTGCATAGTAGGCACTGAATAAATACCTAATAAATTGTCTTGAAGTGAATTTTTATGAATTATTAAGAATCTCTTTGCATTGCACAATTGAACAATGATTGAAGAACAGGTAGGACTAGAAATAGTCAAACAAATGAACACTTTATTTGTTCTAAGTATTAGGGCAAACTTTATCCTCTTGCTCTATAATTTCCATTTTTAAAAAGCTATGAATCAACATTATTTAATATCACAGGCTTAGGTTTTTTTTGGCATATTTCCCATGATGAATTACTTATCTGCATAATTTATAACAATTTTTACTGTCATGAAGAAAAATACTAATTAAATGAGATTCTATCATTTATCATGCCTTTGAGATTTGGTCAGCCTGAGTGACAGTTAAGTCTTGTCATTGCAACTAAAGCTCTGCTTACCGAAATTCCAGCTCAGTTCCCACAATAATTTAGTGATTAAACCACATAGGAGACAATTAGGCCATTTCTTGGAAGTCAAATGGGGCTTGGAACAAAACTGGAAACTCTGAAAACATTGAATTTAAAATGTAAATGACTTTCTTATGATAACTACCAAGAATGGAGAATGACAGGCAAGTGCTTACCTAATTAGGAAATTCTTTTTACTGTTATAAAGTCTCTAGATTTAAAATTAGACTGCTTGTCAACCTATGGGAATTGGTTGAGTCATGTGGAATTCTAATAGAATTTGAATCTTGCTTCTATATTTAGCCCAACTCAAATTCATTCTTTTTTATTTTTACATGCATACAACCCAACTTAACAACTGTAATAGCTGGGTAGATTAAGAGACATCCAGGGTTTTTCTTAGATTGCAAGAAGGGCCTTGTCTACAGAATAATGTTTCTCAGTTAATGAATTCTAATGTAATCAAAACTTGAATTTGATACTTTGAATGGTTGACAAGGTTCACATGGAAAAATACTAAACCTTCATGGCCATTCACTGCCCTCAGAACCCCAATTATCCATCTTGAAAATCATCCATTTGTCATGGCATTTCATATCCTTTTTAGAAGAATTAAATTCCCTTAATAACAATTTTAAAATATTTTTGTGACCTGTAACTACTAGCTGAGAAAATTCAATGCACATGTGTTGGTTACATTAATGGGTCTTTCACTTTATGTAGGAAGAACCATTTACTTTAGGTAAAACTGAAATGGTTCTGCATTCCATTAGGAGATATCAGATCAGATCAAATGGATGGGAAATGGACTCAGTCATGGACATGTATAATAAGATCTTTTTGAAAGAGACAAGCACTTCCTGCAATATTAGCAGCATAATTTAGAATTATTTACGGTGTTTTATGAAATGCCTTCTTATTTATTAGTCATTTGTACTTCACAGTAAGGTAAGCTAAGACTTAAAGGCAACCACATAATTGTGATCATCAAATACGGGAAATATACAGGCCATCATAATATTGCCAGCATATAATGTAGTCTTTATGAAAGCTCTCAGTGGGACAACATGCAGTATTTATTTTATTCCAATCCCAAAATATTTTTAAATGAATGAATCTTGACCATGCAGGCATACTACTTATAATATTCAAGAAGACTCTTTCTTGGAAAAGGGCCGGTTGCTATCCTTTTCATTCTTACATAGCTAATTTACCCAGTATAAGTGATCATTTCCCACATAAAGAGAGGCTCACACGTTTGGGGCAAAGTCTTATATTTGGTGGCATTATGCAGATGCAGGACAGCATGTGCATAATTTTAATAATCCTAAAATTGAGGGGCGTGGATGGGAATCCCAAAAGACCATCTCAGCTACAGATTGCCGAGTAGAGAACAAACAAACCTCAGTTTGAGAGATCAAATTTTATTCTTGAGTCGAATAAATATGATAAACATGCCATTTGAACAGATTTTACATTACCTATCCTCTTAAAGGATCGGGACTAGCACTGTTGGACACACTTAAACTTGGAAACAAAAGTTACCTTACTGAGCATTAAAAATAATTAAACCCTCTCACCTGAGACATAGAGTGAACCACGATGAATAGCAAGAAAGGGTTTTAAGAAGAAAAAACATGAAAAATATTTATCGAAAATAGACAAAATAGGTTCCATATTAAATCATTGAATAATCTCTTCAACAAAAACATATTCCAGGTTTTTTTTCTCTTGGCTGGGTAGCCTTGTAAACCTTAGTTTTTAAGCTTCACGTTATAGTACATCTCATCTAAAGATGTAACCTCTCATTAACAAAGACATTTTTTGCTTTCATTGCCATCCTTTTCTTTGCCCATAGAGGTATATGTATATGCCCTTAAAAACTTTGTCTGCATGGTGCAGAATGGTATGGTCCCTGTCCCCTTCTGTAGGTACAGCACAGTCCTCATTGCCTGCTCCAGCAATCCTCCTCCCCACAGAGCCCTAGCACATACTGATCTCACTGCTTCTGTCTT
>NW_007743140.1:0-754 GCF_000696425.1 Galeopterus variegatus | reverse complement strand
CTCCCAAACAATTGTCTCTTTGAAGCCTCCATTTGGTTGTTGAATAGGCATTTCAAGCTTAACAAAGTCTGCAAACTCCTAGCTCCCCTCTCCTCCTCATGCAAATCTGCCCCTCGCATAGCGCTTACATATGTTGCGCCCTCCTTCTGGTGGCTCCAACCAAAAACTTCAGTCACCCTCGACTCCTATATTTTATTTTTACACCTTTTGTCTTAGCACATCCTATTGGTTCTACCTTCAAAATATTTCCAGAATCACATAACTTCTCACTAGCTCTGCTATTACCACCAGGGGACAAGCCAATATTATCTCTCACTTGGATTCTGCTCCCTGTCTAGTTCTCCCTCCTTCTATCCCACATCCCCTGATGTATTCTCAACCCAGCAACAATTGATCCTTTAAAACATACACCAGACCATCCAGTTCTCTGTGCTGACCTTCCCATCTCACTTGGTATANCAACTCAAGTCTGATGCCACGTCCAGAGCTCTTTCTTCTTTGGCGTCACCTCTGACACACCTTGATGTGGCTCTCTGTGCCTGCACTGGACCATCGCGCATGACCATTGGGATCCCCCCCTTAAGGTAAACTCAATCATTTCACCTTCAAGCATAGACACCTAAGTAGCTAGAAAATACATTAATTTGGCTCCCATTTAGGAAGGTAAATAGCACAATATTTTATTAAAGTCATGAGTCTAAAAAAAGATGCTTGGGGAAAAAAAGCTAAATATCATTTTTGCCCAGTTACTTGG
>NW_007743139.1:5406-19697 GCF_000696425.1 Galeopterus variegatus | reverse complement strand
CTAGACAGGGAGCCCTTCTGAGAGCTGTGCAGAGGACGTCCTCGGAGCCCTTCCCGTGCTGTGTCGTGGGCCACCTGCCCTGCGGGCTGCGCTCTGCTACCTGCAGGGGCTGCTCCTGGGCACCCGCCTGGGCCAGGGCCACCCTCATCCTCTGAGCCACGGTCATCATGGGGGGCCTGTGACCTTCGCCTCAAGGAAGAGACTTTGCTCTCTGAGGGGGCTGCATGCTGATGTGATCTTTGGAGTCATGGACACATGGAGTGCAAAGCTGTCTCCCCTGGCCATCAGCAAGAAGTGACCCCTGAGAAAGAAGCCGGGGGCTGTGCCACACTGCGCACTCCCAGGAAGGCAAGGGGACCTTGGCCCATGCAGATGCAGGTGCTTGTGCGAGTGACTTCTCAGGGCTGAGTCTCTGGGAAACAATCTACCCTTTCTGCTCTGCTTCTCGGTGTTCCTGCTGGGCAGACCCGTTTGGGCACGACCTGACCGCTGCTGAGGGCCAGTCCACCAATGTCACTCTCTCTCTCTCTTTTTTTTTCTTCTTTTATAATGTCATTCTCTATTGATGGGAGCGGTGACTCTATCATGCCACACACCACGGGCTCAGACGAATGGACCTAGCCACGCCCAGGAGACGCTTGGGTACGAGGATTGCAACAGCCCATGGCAGAGCCAAGTCCCACTTGACATCCTGTCCTTTTCTGCTCTCTTCCTTTTTCAGGCCAGTCCTTCTCCCCGAGGCACCGAGCACCCCCGTCTTTGAAGCAGTCACTAATCATTTTCTCTTCCAGGAACCAGAGCTGTGTCTTGTTTTGTTTTTTAAATACCACCCCATTTTGAAATTCTGATCTTGATGAATCAGCCCTCCTGATGTGATCAGCTGTGATTTCTTTGCAGGGAAAGGTCCACATCTGGCAAAAACATATGTGTCTGTACTGCCCAGAACCTCCAGGGAACTGGTGGTTAGTCTCCGGGAGTCACAGTCCCCTCTGTGAGTCTAATATAAGCCTTGTAGTGTCTCTCCAGAAAATGACACTTCTGCCTACCAGCCAGGTGGGCAAAATCAGGGGTTCCCATAGTCCTGAACCCCTCCACAAGCTCCAGATCACACACCCCGGCCTCTCCTGCCCACCAGTTTGAGTAACTGATGGGCACCTTCATGTACTGGGAAACTGGGAAGTCTAACATTTCTGTTCACATAAAGCGTGCTTTCTTCCTCGGTGGCTGTTCCCTGTATGTTCAATATCTATTTAAAGAGTAGAATTTCTTTAAATACCTGTTCAGCCACTCCCACCTACACGATGCGCGCTCTCAAGCGGTGTCTCTCCTCCCTGTTTTGCTGACACTGTTGGCTGCTCAATCTCCGTCTTATTCACTGTCTTTATTGTAACATCAATAGTGTAAGGATTCAGGAACAAACAAATGTTTTTCTGACTCTGTGCTTACCACTCAATACTTCTGTGACCTCTGGTCTGAGAAGTGTGTGGGGGCGTCCCCCCTCCGAGCAATCCTCTGGCAGATGGTTCTCCAGCGGGCACCAGCTGGGGGTCCTCTTTAGGGGCCCCTGGAAAACTTCCTCTTCAGCCTGAAGGTTCATGAATGAAAACCACTGACAAATTTAGATCAGTAGGAGGAAAAGGCATAATGAATTTTATTATTTAGCTGAGAGTGGACAAAGCACGGGGGACTCACAAGAGAGCGATGTCCCCGTTTCCCAGTGGGGTACAGAAGCTCGTGCACCCCTCTCCATAGGGGGAGGGAGATGGGGGTGTAGGAGTGAATGATTTTTAGGGTGATGCAACGGGCCTGGAGAACACACAACAGCCCCGGACAAAGTCTATTTGGCTGCAGAGGAGACAGTGGCTGGTAGATGAGTCTCTTCAATGTGCTGAATGGGACTGAAATAGAAGACAATGGCCTGTGACAAAAGCTAGTCCAGCTGTGTTGACAGATTCCAGCCTTCCTTCCTGTAATGGGACTGAAATAGAAGACAATGGCCTGTGACAAAAGCTAGTCCAGCTGTGTTGACAGATTCCAGCCTTCCTTCCTGTGATATGAGTTAAGTTAATGAAAACTGAGGGAAAGGACCAGATGTAACTGTCCTCTTCCTTGGTGGGTCTGGACTTTAGTCAGATAAGGGACCAGTGTCATCCTGTGCTTTGGGGAGTGACAGAGGATCGAGAGTTGGGGAGGGGGGCAGGTCAGAGAGACCTTGAGGTGCTTCTTTATTCCTGCGTGTCAAAGCACCATGTTTTGAGGTGACAGCTTTCTGTCCCCTGACACCTCTGATTCAAATTCTAATTCTGGCACTGTCTACCTGGAGGTAGCATCAGATCCCACGGGTTGAGAGCTCAGTCCCTAAAACCGCCCCGACTTCAAGCCCAGGCTTTCAGAACTTCTGACAACTTGCAACGCATTGGGGTCCGCTTGACCTCCTCCTCGGGTTCGGTTCATCTGCTAGAGCAACTCACAGAACTCGGGGAAACACTTACGTTTCCTGGTTTATTCTAAAGGACGCGATGAACATCTGGATTGGAAGAGGTGTGCGGGGTGAGGAGGGGAGGGCAGAGCTTCCATGCCCTCCCTGGGCGCGCCACCCTCCAGGAACCCCACGTGTTCGCTATCCAGAAGCTCCCAGAACTCAGTCCTTCTGGGTTTTTGTAGAAGCTTTATTATGTAGGCACGATTGATTAAATTACTGGCCATTGGTGATCAGCTCAACCTCAGTCCCTGTCCCCTCCCTGAAAGTTGGGGGATGGGGCTGAAAGTCCCAACCCTCTAGTCCTGCCTTGGTCTTTCCACCAGCCACCAGCCACCTCATTAGCATCAAAAGACACTCTGATCACTCCGGAGAGTCCAAGGGTTTAGGGGCTGTATGTCGGGAAACAGGAGCGTGTTTCACAGTGTCGCAGGCAGCAAGCGTTTACACAGAGCTCGTCATGCGTCCAGCGCTGTCCTCAGTTCTTCATGTGTATCTAATCCTCAGTGTGTTCTCTTGTAGCTCCATTTCACAGGTGGGAAACTGAGGCACAGAGGGTTGCATGACTTGCCAATGGTCACACACCTGGGTGGTGACAGTAGGATCTGAGCTGGGGCAGTTGTGTGCCAGCTGTCCCCTCCCACTCATGAGCTCGAGGTCAGCGGCAGGCAGCTAGAGGTGACGCAAGCTCATGTCTCCTTTCAGCCCCTTGGTCAGATGTGTGACTCAGGCTTGGATGAGCATGGGGGTCTGGTGTCTGGGCTGTCACCAGCACAGAGGTGACAGTGTGTTTGCCGCTGAGATGTGGGCTCCCACACTGCAGAAGCTGGGCATGGATGCACGTTCAGATACAAGGAGGCCCAGAGCCCTAACCAACTGGGGGCTAAAGATGAAGTCAAAGCAATTTGATTTGTTAGTTTCAAAAATGAGAAATAAGGAACCATCATTGTAAAACTGTAGGTTGTAAATATATTAATAGTTTGGGCAGTTAAAGGAGAGAGGCAGGAGGTGCAGACGTAGGGGGTGGGGCAAGGAGGGAAGAAAATCCACACCCCAGGGAGGTGGGTGACAAGAGGGGGACAGGGAAGAGCGAAGGGCACACGGAGCAGGAGCGGCCGGGGAGGTGGGCACGGAGCAGGGAGAGATGCAGAAGGTCTCAAATGCAGAGAGGCGGCGTGGCGGGGACCCTCTGGCAGGGCCGGCTTCTCTCCTGGGGGCTTCTCCTGGGCTCTGGCCCTCTGGCAGGGCTGACCTCAGCCCCCACACGCTGCGATGGCTATGCCACCGGCTTCGACCCTCAGCACATGCCACAGACCTCGGCCGTCATGCGAGCGGGCAGCGACCTCACCCTTTTCTACCTGAACAGGTCCTGACTCGAGGGGCTGGACGGTCCGGGGCTCCCAGGGCTCAGAGCAAAGACAAATGGGAGAGGGGACAGCAGTGGCACCCGTCGCCTCTGAAAGTGGCCCCCAGGCGCTAGAGAGAAGTGGCCAGTGCGAGCAGGTGCCAGAGCCGGGGCGGCCCGGGCTCAGCTTCAGTCGGTCTCCGCTGTCGGGCTCGGCCCTGGTTATTCTGGTTGGAGACATCTCTGGGGAAGGAAGTGGTCGGCGTGGGTCCTTGAGAAACCTCCAGTTCATCTCCCCATGTGGCCTTCAGAGTCCCCTCTGGAGACACCCCCTTGGCGCGCTTCTGCCTCTCAGTGCACCTGGGGGGAGCCTGTGGCCTCTGTCACCTAAGCTCACTCGCGTCGACAGCGGGGAGGACCCGGGCTCCACTGTGGATCCCAGCATTAGGGTATCATGGTTACAGCTAAAAATGCATAAACAGAGCATTCGGATCAGGAGGAGGAGGGATCCAGACACATTTAGAAAGCCAGGACTCCAGCTCACGTGGCGGCGTGTGATTAACTGTGGGTGATTTGTTCTCTCTTGTTTTTTATTCTACAAGCTCCCCTCTGCCCCAACACACACCCACCCACACACACACACCCCAAAACTCAGCTTCTGTTTTTAATGGACTTTTTTCTAATTAAGAATCTAATTTACTGATAACACCGAGATCCAGGGTTTGATCCCTGTAACAACCAGCCACCAAAAAAATAAAAAAGAAAACAAAACAATCTAATTTTAAGAATGTAGGAGAGACTAGTCTTTTCTATTCTTGGGACTATAGAATCATCATCTTAAGGAAAATTTGGGTCAGAAAGAAAATCTACTGCATCAGAATGCATGAGCCTCACTGACGTGCAGGTGAAATCTACCCGGTCGGTGTGACAGGAAGCGTCAGCATGACGCTGTGCTGGGACACGGCCTGTGGGCGGCACTGGCTGAAACTGCAAGCATTGGGTTAGGGGACTGGGAGGTGACGTCTTAGCCAACGAGACACATTCACACATTAAGAATCTAGTGACTCCAGGCTTTTCACTGGTGAGCAGGAACACGGATGACAGAAAGCAGGGCCAGGCGTGTACCGGGGATGCCAGGGTCCGGCTAAAACCACTTTGCACAGCCGGCATCCCGGCTTAAAGAGCCCCTCCTGGAGTTGGGGCCTCACGGAAAAGAGAACAGTGGGTAGTAGGAGAATAACACAGGGGATTGGGCGGATGACAGAGAGAGGAACTAGGGAGAAGGGCTGGAACAGTAACTCGCAGGGAAGTGCAGAGCATGACTCTTTCAGAGTGTCGTGGGGAGGCCGTCTGGTGTCACGTCCCTCACTGGGGTGGGAACTCCAGCACATGTGACATGCGTGTTTGTGAGCAGGCGTTGGCCACCCCTTTCACCCTTTAGGGAGAAGGGCTGGAACAGTAACTCGCAGGGAAGTGCAGAGCATGACTCTTTCAGAGTGTTGTGGGGAGGCCGTCTGGTGTCACGTCCCTCACTGGGGTGGGAACTCCAGCACATATGACATGCGTGTTTGTGAGCAGGCGTTGGCCACCCCTTTCACCCTTTACCTCCCCGACATGGAAGGCACCTAGCCTAGGAAAAGGCAGACTTGAGAGCTAGTTGAGGTTTCTGCCAAGGGGTCAAGCCTGCCTAGAGGATGCAGGATGGAGACAGGCACTCCCTGAGTCCTTGAACTCCTGACAGCACAGAGACGTTCATGGTGCTGATACTGACACGTCAGGCCCCCAATGTGAATTTACAGAAACACTCACCTGGCGAAGGCTGGTGTGGCTGGATTACCCGGAGCATCTCGTCAGATGATGCTGGATTTCATCGTCTGGATTTCATCAGATCACACGAAGGCACATGCATTGGGCATTTTGTGCACAAGTCTGTCACCAATAGATCCCTCAAGCCGGTCTGTGGACTCCAGGTAGGCGTCTTGGTCTAGGGCTGTCCAGCTACAGAAACACTCACCTGGCGAAGGCTGGTGTGGCTGGATTACCCGGAGCATCTCGTCAGATGATGCTGGATTTCATCGTCTGGATTTCATCAGATCACACGAAGGCACATGCAGTGGGCATTTTGTGCACAAGTCTGTCACCAATAGATCCCTCAAGCCGGTCTGTGGACTCCAGGTAGGCGTCTTGGTCTAGGGCTATCCAGGGGACTCCAGGTAGGCGTCTTGGTCTAGGGCTGTCCAGCTTGTGACTAAGTCCCTCACATGCTTACCATGTGTTTGGAAAGTAGGGAATTTTGCAACAGCATCAAAATGACGACGTTAAATTGATCTTATCTCCTCCTACACAGGCTTTGTTAGAAAGTCTAACTCAAGTGCAAGTTTAGGGGAAAACCCATTGAAAGCATCACAGGAAGGACTGTGAATGATTGGACCGATTATGGGAAACGCAGAAGCAAGAAGTCCTTTTCCCTGTCATTGAGATAATAATCTGATGAACAGTCGTAAGCACAGAGAAACTTCTCGAGAGCTGTTGAGAGACAATGAGGGGTGAGACAAGGGTGCGAGGTGATCCTGTTCCCCAGGAGACCATTGTTAGGTCATTCGGTTATGAAAGCTGCATCTCTGACACTGGGCATTTTGGCCATAGAGAATTTGTCATTTTAGCTTCTTGCTATTGGCTACTTAGCTGGGAATAAATTTAAAATTTATTTAACTAAATACATTTTTTTGTTTGTTTGTTTGTTTTTTTGTCTTTTTTGTCTTTTTCCGTGTCCGGCAACAGATCGCAACCCTCAGTGTTGCCCCCGTACCGGACCGGGGACCGGCAACGGGATCGCAACCCTCGGTGTCGCTCCCGCGCCTCGCTCAGCCAGTGAGTGGGAACCGGTCTGCATGTGGGATCCGAACCCTTGGGCGGGAGCGCCGCCGCGCTTCCCAAGCGGTGCACTATCCAGTGCGCCACCGGGCCGGCCCTAACTAAATACATTTTGAATGCTCCCAAGTGGTTCAGGTTCATGAAGAAGAGGACATTGCATAACTGTCCTGTGTAGACACTGCAAATGCCTGAGACACTGTGTTTGTAAACGTTGCCCGTTCACATATGACTCCAAGGTTGAGTGAGGAAGTGTCCTCAGGCTGCGGTGAACAATCTTGTTTTTCAGTCAACCATTTATGGTCACTTTCACATGTTTGTTTACTGCACAAATACAATTATCCATAAAATCGAACAGAGTCCTGAAATCTGTATGAAACTGTGGTCTAATTCAACTGCAAATCCTTTCTTGATTTAACATGGAGGGGAAGTGGTTTTGAAAGAGCCTGGAATAGTTCACACAGGTGGAACCCCAATAGCCAGGGTGTCCCTAGGGAGTGGGGTCCCACCTTGCTTGAACATTGCCAAATGCAGAATGACAAGCTGAGTGGTAGAGTCATGGTTATTAAAAGGTGTGCAACACAAGAGAGGCTGAGCATGTTGTCAACCAAGGCCAGCACATTGTCCTTACCCAGCCCAGTACCAAGGTAACTTGTACCCGAAGCTGTACAAAAGCCTTAGGACTTCTGCCTCCAGCCACAAGAGAATACTGGTACTAGGCTTGACTTTCTGCTGAATAAAACTGGACAAATATAAAAGGTAAGTTACTTGCAGGCATTGGGCACGGGCAACACAGGACTGCGAGTTTTGAGAGCAAGGAAACACATAAGCTGAAATTTCTGTGATTTACTGTGACTTGGAGGCATTTTTGTGCCATCATTTTGGGAGGTGGAGCCCAAGCAGAGTGGTGTTCTTGCTGAGTGGAGGTGGAAGAGATCAGAGTTCTGGGCTGTCAAAGTGGCTGAAATTTGCAAGTTAGGGTCCCAGAGATAAAGGGGTGGATCCAGAGGTCTACAAGGACCCTCACCATAGGGCTGGGCTGTCCAGGTGCAGGGTGACACTCCATGAAGCCTAGCAGAGATTGCATGCTGCAGGGCTGAGGCCTGAGTATGATGCTGGAGGTCTTGACTTGCAGGAGGAGGGAGGATGTTTAACTTTCAGCCCAGCTAGAGTGGAGAGACGTTGCATTCAGGGCTGATTCCAGAAAGGCCTGGCCTTAGTAGAACTATGTTCAAAACCAAAATACACCCACCCCAACAAAGAATAAAGCAAACCTGAAAGGGCCGAAAGGATCTTCCAGTAATTTAAGTACCTGCCAGAGCAAATCTCAACACTCTTTAAAGGAAGACAACCTAGTACAGACTGTCTACAATGTGTTATCCACACTTTCCAACATATGATAAAAAATAACTAGACATGTAAAGAAAAAGGAAAATGCAATTCATAATCAAGAAAAAAAAAAGCCAGTAAAACAACAGACTCCAGGATGACCTAATGTGAAAATAAGTAGACAAAACTTTTAAAGTAGCTGTTATGAATATATGATCAGTTGATGTTTACTAAAGTCACTAAAGCATAACTTTCCAACATCTGTGCTGGAACAACTGAATAAACAAGTGGAAATAAATGAACCTCAACCTCCACCTCATTATATACACAAAAGTTATTTTGAGATGGATCATGGACCTAACCTCAAACCTAAAACTATAAAGCTTCTAAAAGAAAACAGACCTTCAGAGTAAGCAAAGATTCCTTAGAGAAGAAACAGAAAACAATAATCATGAAAAAGGATGAATCAGACATCATCAAGCCATAGCCTGGGAAAAAAAAACCTCAACCTCCACCTCATTATATACACAAAAGTTATTTTGAGATGGATCATGGACCTAACTTCAAACCTAAAACTATAAAGCTTCTAAAAGAAAACAGACCTTCAGAGTAAGCAAAGATTCCTTAGAGAAGAAACAGAAAACAATAACCATGAAAAAGGATGAATCAGACATCATCAAGCCATAGCCTGGGAAAAAATTTTTTTTCTCCCCAAAAGTAGAAATGATGTCTCATGGTAGTTGTGATTTGTGTTTCCTCTTTTTTTTTTTTTTTTTTTTTTTTTTGGTGGCTGGAGTGAGGGATCTGAACCTGTGCTCCTGGCATTACAAGGCTGCCCTGCCCTCTCTTTTACACTGACCATTTGAGCCTCCTCCTCTGTGAATTGCCTGTTCATGCCGTTTGACTATTTCCATTGGGTTGCCCTTTAAAAAAAAAATCAACTTTTCAGAGTTTTTGTATAAGTGATATTAAACCTATGCTTGCATGTCTACTACAAATATTTTTCTAAGTCTTATATTTGTCTTTTGATTATACTTGCATTATGTTTTCTAAGTTTTTAATTTTATAGGATCAAATATATCCATTTTTCCTGCATAGTTTTGAGTTTCTTGATTTATTTAAGGAGGTTGTCTTTACTCCAATATAAATAGTCCTCTAAATTTTTCTCTGATATTTTAATTTTCTTTTTTTAACCTTTGGATTTTTAATCCATCTGAAGTTCATGTTTAGATGGAAGGGATCTAAGTTTATTTTACTCCAGAGAGGTAATTAATAATGCCAACGCAGTTCATTAATTCAATCATCCTTTTCTCATTGAACTGAGACACCACTTTTACTGTGCATTAAATTCCCATACATTGTTGGAGTTACTGCTTTTCCTGTGCCATGAATACTCTTTTTATTAGAGCAGCTTCCGAAGGAGCTATTGATAGTTGGCGAGTCCAACCTCCCTCACTGTTTCTCGGTTTCTGAATGTTCTCTGCTATGCTCAAGCATTTATTCTTTCTCGTAAGATTATTTTGTCTGGTTTAAAAAGCACAGATGGGGAGTGTGAGGTCCCAGCCCACTGGGCACGCTGGAGCCCCTCGGGGAACGAGAATGAGTTAGGAAGTTACTTCTTCCCCCAGGCACTGCCAGTGCCAGGCACTCAGAGGGCACACGATAAGTATCTGTTGGATGAATGAGCGGCTGACTGCTGGGCTCACCCTGACAGCTTTAACAGACACCACGAGGGACCGAAGCTGGACTCTGGGCCAGGCATGACCTCCTGGTGGCATCATTTACAGCCTTAAATGCAGGAATATTTGTCTCGGCTAATAGAGAACGGGTACAAGGGAGGCGGGGCTCCTTGGAAGTAGCAGATAGTTTCCTAGGGGATCCCCTGTAGGGAAATTATTTAGGGAACCCTAATTTGAAAGTCCTTTGTCCCCAAGATACTGGACGTCTTCACAAATGAAGAAATTCTGACTGTCATGCTTGGGGGGAAAAGTCCACCCCAAGACCTCCCTTTTCCAACTGACCAGCAGCCCATCAGTGAGCATCCCTGCGGCCAAGGGGGACCAGGCACAGACCTGTCTTGTCTTGGTCCCTGACTGTATTGTATTGACAAAGACCAAAGGCAGGGACTGCGCGTTTGAACTGTCCTAGGCCCCCGTCAGCGCTCTCTCCAGGATCTCACCTCCTCCTGGAGAGGCCACAGGAGCAGAGAGGGGATCAGAGGTGCTGAGCTGGGGGCCCCTCGCCACCTCACACTGAGAAGTGAAACCTCAGACAGGGCAAAGGCCCGGCCTCATTGTGTGCACTGTCGAGAAAAGGCCTCTCGGGAGAAATTGTATTGTCCTTGCAGCCTGTGAAGGTTTTCCTGCCTATTTGGAGCACGAAAGGAAATGAAGATAAAATAAACATAAAGTTAAATATAGTGAAACTTGATTGAAGAATTAGCACCTTTTAACTTTGGTGACTCTTTGCAAAGCCAAGTCTGAAATTCTTTTTTAAAAAAAGTCCTGTTCATGGTGGGTAAACCCCAGAGCTTACTATCTTCTCCACCCACCAACAGGAGTTTATTCACATCATGTATAAATAGAACTTAAGAAATTCTTCCATCACTTTACACCTGACAGCCAGAAGGAATTCCACCATCTCCCTGCAGAGAATTTCGCTTTCTCTGTCAATGACTTCATGTCAACCTAATTTCCCAGGTTAGGTAATTTCTTCCTTCCGTCCACAAATACTTATTTATTAAGCGCTCACTATGCGTCAGACATAGTTCTAAGAATGGCGGCACAGCAGTGAATAAAATACAATCCCTGTCCTCAACGAGCTTATAGTCTCGAAGGGAGAGTAAACAAATACAAAAATAAAAATGAAATAATAAAATAAAAAGCAGATGGGGTTCACAGGCCAGAGCGATTCCAAGATGTGCCTGGGAACGGGACTGGGGACTGTGTCTCTTCTCAGCCAGGTGTTATCTAGTTACCTGATCCAAGTGACCTTTTAGGATGAAACCTTTTGAAAATCAGTTAGAGCCACCTGCCGAGGGGGGCTGTGCTTGACTGATTTCAAGGGATTAGTATTTCTTGAACCAGCGGAGGCAGCTGGTGTGGGTGGGAGCAGGTCTTCGGGACAGGGACCTTCTTGGTGGCTCCTGCCTTCTAATTGGACTGACCTCGGCCTTTGAGCCACTGAGCCTACTAAACTTTGCACACAGTCTCAGCAATGTCACTTCTTTAAAGCTGGTCCTTGGGTCCCATTACCAGGACCCTGCCTGGAGGGTTCGCCCAGATGTAGTTTCTAGAGCTCTCGCTTCCTGTTGAAATGCAGCAGGTGTGGGTAGAACTGTTCTTCCACGTCTCTCACCTGCAGGGCCGCTGCCTTCTCAGAGGGCATTCCCAAGCAGCCACTCACCTTCTCTGAGAGTTTCATGTTTTGGAATCACCTGCTTTGCCTCTTCTGGGCCTGTTTTTTTTTTTTTTTTTATTACTTTATTTTCAATTGACATTTAATTGACATATAAGTGTACATATTTATAGGGTACAGAGTGATGTTTCAATACATGTATACAATGTGCAATGATCAAATTAGGATAATTAGTATATCCATCAGCTCAGACATTTATTATTTCTTTGTCATGAGAACATTCAAAATCCTCTCCTAGCTATTTGGAAATATACAATGTGTTATTGTTAACTGTAGTCACCCTGCTGTGCAACGGGACAGGAGAACTTATTCCTCCTGACTGTAACTTTGCATCCACTGACCAGCCTCTCCCCATCCTTCCTGGCCTCTGGTGACCACTATGCTGCCCTCTACTCCCCTGAGATCAACTCTTTTCGGTTCCACATATGAATGAAAACATACGGTATTTGTCTCTCTGTGCCCGGCTTATTTTATTTAACATAATGTCCTCCAGGCTCATCTATGTTGTTGCAAATGACAGGATTTTATTCGTTTTTTATGGCAGAATAGTATTCCATCCTGTGTATAGACCACATTTTCTTTATCCACTCATCTGTTGGTGACACTTAGATTGATTTCATATTTCAGCTATTGTGAATAGTGCTGCAACAAACATGGAAGTGCAGATATGTCTTTGATATACTAATTTCATTTCCTTTGGATATATATATACTCAGTAGTGGGATTGCTGGATCACATGGTAGTTCTATTTTTAATTTTTTGAGGACTCTCCATACTGTTTTCCATAGTGGCTGTACTAATTTACATTCCTACCAACAGTGTAAAAGAGTTCCCCTTTCTCCACATCCTCGCCAGCATTTATTACTTTTTGTCTTTTTGATAATAGCCCCAGAATGTTGCTGGAATTTCACAGACTTCCCCAAAGATGGGTCACTTCCCGGAGCACAACTGAGTGCGGATGCACAGGTTTAAAACACCAGGCTAGACCAGGGCAGCCCTGAAATACTCAGACGATTGGCAATGAAAGGCAGGAAGGTCCAGGATCATTCCCTGGCTGGATGGCAGGAGGGGACCTGGCACGTCACAGCCTTGGATGCGGAGGTTAAGTGACCGCTCTTATCTGAGCGTTCGAGGAAAGTTGGAAATTAGACAACTTGATATTCAACTTCAGTTCAAACAAAAAACAACACAACGTAATTCTGATTGGGTTTGTATTATATTGTGTTTATACTTATTAATTCTGGGAGAATTAACATATTTTATGTTACTGTGTTTTCCCTTGCAGGAACATGAACTATCTCCCCCTTCATTCAGGTATTTGTGTCCTCTGAGCGTTCGAGGAAAGTTGGAAATTAGACAACTTGATATTCAACTTCAGTTCAAACAAACAAAAAACAACACAACGTAATTCTGATTGGGTTTGTATTATATTGTGTTTATACTTATTAATTCTGGGAGAATTAACATATTTTATGTTACTGTTTTCCCTTGCAGGAACATGAACTATCTCCCCCTTCATTCAGGTATTTGTGTCTTCCAGGATATTAGTGAATGATGGAGTTTGGATGTGTTGTCCCTGCCAAAACTCATATGGAAATCTGATCCCCAATGTGGCAGTGTTGGGAGCCGTTTGTGTCATGGGGGCGGATCCCTCATGAATGGATTAATGCTCTCCCTGGGGGACGGGGGCCTGAGTGAGATCTCGTCTATTAGTTCCCATGAGAGCTGGTTGTTTATAGGACCCTGGCACCTCCCCCCCCACCTCTCTCTCTCTCTCTCTCTCTCTTTCTCGCTTCCTCTCACCATGTGATCTGCTTGCACCTGCCAGCTGTCTGCCACTTTCCACCACGAGTAGAAGCAGCCTGAGGCCCACAACAGATGCAGCTGTCACAGAATCATAAGCCAAATAAATTACCTGTTTATCTGTTCTTATAAATTACCCAGTCTCAGGTGTTCTGTTACAGCAACACAAAATGGACTAATACAGTGAAGTTTTCTTTAGTAAGTATTGTATATTTCTTGTCGAGTTTATTCAAAAGTTCTTTGCACTTTTGGTTGCTATCTGAAGTTGCAACAAAAAAATTACTTTTTCTAAGTTATTTCTGATAAATATGAATACTCATATTAATTTAATAATTTTTTAGTCACTTAGCCTAGATTTCCTAGTTAATCATGTCATCAACCCACAGTAATGTTTTTGTCCTTTCCTCTGCTATATTTATACCCTGTGGTCCCTGTCTTGACCTTGGGGCACAGGCAAGGACTGCAAGGTGGCAGTGCCTCTTACAGGAAGGCCTTATGGATTTCATCACCCACCACGATGGTGCCTTCAGCCTTTGGTTTCAATACATACATTTTATAATGTTAAGCAAGCTCCATTGTTTTTCTAGTTTGCTAAGAGATTTATTTTTTTATTGAGAACATTTGTTGAATTCCATCAAATGCCTTTGAGTATCTATTAAAATGTTTGTGTGGTTTCCCACTTTTAACTTATTCATATAACAAATTACATTAGTAAATGTCTTCATTTGAATCAGACGTACATTCTGGAATCAAGCCCACTGGGTCACGGTATCATTTTTTAAGCAGATGATTACTGCCCGTTTGCTGGTGGTTGATTTGAGTTCTGGAATCTCTGGCTTCCGCTGAGATGTTGATCTGTCATTTTCCTTCACCGCCTTGATCAGGTTTTGCTATGAGCAAAGTGTTGGCTTTATAAAATAACCTGGGATACCTGCCATTTCTTCGGAGGCTCTATGGCAAGTTAAATAACATGGAAATTACCTATTCACGGAAGGTTTGCAAGAACCTGTAGAACGATCTTGGCCGGGCAACCTCTGGGAGGGTGAA
>NW_007743139.1:4599-5174 GCF_000696425.1 Galeopterus variegatus | reverse complement strand
CAACGTGTCGGCAGGGCTGGCTCCTCCTGAGGCTGTGCGGGAGAGTCTGCTCCAGTCCTGTCTCCTGGATCTGCTGGTGTGCTGACCCTCTGTGGTCTTCCCTGGCTTGGGGGTCTCCACCCCCATCATCACGTGTCATTTTCCCTGTGTGCGTCTGCGTACAGATTTCCCCTTTCTATAAGGACACCGTCGTATTAGATTAGGCCCACCCGATTCTGGTGTGACCTCATCTTAACTCATGACACCTGCACCGACCCTACGTCCAAATAAGGTCACCTCCTAACCAGTGTAAAGACTTCAACACACGAATTTGGGGAGGTGGACATGATGGGAGAGTGAGAAAAATCTTTTGTAACTTTTTCAGTTTCTTCTGTGATTGTTGGTCTCTTCACGTTTTCTGCCCTTCGTAGGTCAGTTTTGGCACTCTGTTTTCTTACAAAGTCGCCTATTTCCAGTAGTTTAGTCGTCCCCAAATTCAGTGTGCACAAGAATGCCCGGGGGAGCTTGTAGGAGGCAGAGCCCACGGCCTGCTCAGGGGAGGCGGGAATCTGCTCCTTCAAAACACAGCCTGGGGG
>NW_007743139.1:0-299 GCF_000696425.1 Galeopterus variegatus | reverse complement strand
CATAGAAATGCTAAGCTTGGGAAAAAACAAAACTTTCACAGGACTAAAAAGTCTCTGGCGGGGATATGAGAATCGTAACACAGCAGAAGCGCTTGCTCTAAGGGCAGACGCCCTCGGTACGGCTAAACCTAATGATGGGAAAAATACGTGCACTGAAAGCTTCAAGGCCACTCTGCCAATTAGCGGCTGGTTCCACATTTCACCTTCAACTGCTTCTCTAAGTTTCCTAAGGAACGAAAAGTGTTGCCATAACGATTATCTCATTGGTTCTTTTTCATGTCACATAGCTTGTTTTATGA
>NW_007743138.1:18297-19698 GCF_000696425.1 Galeopterus variegatus | reverse complement strand
CCGGGAGCGGACGCGGGGTGCGGGCGGGTCGGGCGTCCGCGATGCTGCGCGCACCGGCCCCGCCGTTCAACCCACGCATTCGCGAGTGGGGTCGCGGCCTCCCTTCGCTCTCTGCTCTGAAAGGCTAATCGTGCAGGGTCTTGCAGCAAGAACCAAGCGCCTGTCTACCAAGGCCCAGCTCCCGCACTATTATCCTGTCTGAAAGGGGCCTCTCGTCTCAGCACAAGGCCATGTGGCTCGCCACCCCGATCCTCCACTGTTAGTTCCAAAAGTTTTATATTGTGATGCGTCCCCTTAAACTCCTTCCAGACGACTTCGACCTCTCATCTCTACCTGGTCTGAGATAAGGTGTTCTCTCATTTCTTGGGGATTTTTGTCGTTGGTTTTCTTTTTTTCTTTCTTTCTTTCCCTTCTCCCTTAATTGGCCTCAGGACGAAGCTGCTTTAATGTATTCCTCACACGCCGTGGTTACTTCTCAGGCCTTTATACTCGGTGCTGCGCGCAGCATCGCCACCCACCCGCACCCACCCAGGAATTTCCCTAGCAAGGGGTTAGGGATTACAGGCACCCTAGTAAGGAGGCCACACAAAGGAAAGCAGTGCCTGTGTTGCCTGCTCTTTGTTTTTAAATGTTTATTAATGTAAGCAGGGTGCACGGCCCTAGAGCCTCTGCATGCAAATTCTGTAGAAAGGAATTAACGTCTACACCCTCATATCCATAGATTGCCTTTCAGAATGGATGTAGGCCGGGCTCGTCATTAGAGTCTCTGAAAGGCTTTCTTTGTTAGGGACAAAAGATAAATGCAAAGTTTCAATTCTATTAACAATGGTAATTATAAGGAGGATTCTCTCACAGTGACAATGCTTGAGGTCTCAAATCACCTTAAGCCCTCAGAAAAGGGACTGACTTTCTTTGCCCTATCAGCACTAGGTAAATTTATTCCTTTGATTTACTGGCAGATTCAACTTGTCTCAAAGCAAGGCAAATACATATGTAAAGTTTTCTCTCATTTACTGACCACACTTTCTTAGGGAAACTCAAATGTCTTTTTAAATATCCTCACTTTAAGTTTCCAGAAGTCCCACTGACAGGTGGGAAACAAATTATTTCAGTATTTCAGCTGAGGCAAAAGGTGAACCAGTAACTCTTCACCATTCCAAGGTGAAAACCAAACCCAAGTTTCTTAACTTCCTGGGATGGCACTTGAACTCAATCAAACACATGCACTGCACTTCCAATCCTGCAACTATAAATTTTTGTATATTCCAAAAGATGAACTCAATCAAACACATGCACTGCACTTCCAATCCTGCAACTATAAATTTTTGTATATTCTTTTGGATTTCCAGTTTAGGATCCAGTAGCTAGTTTAAAAACATTATTTGGGGCCGGCCAGGTGGC
>NW_007743138.1:12844-13318 GCF_000696425.1 Galeopterus variegatus | reverse complement strand
TTTGGGATTTGCCACTAAGATATTTTGCTGGCATTCTTTTTTTCTTAGCATTTATTCAAAAAAAGTGAAAAGGTATCAAAATAAAAACCTACCCACACTCTGAGGCAAGAAGACACATGGGTTCTTTTTTATTTTTTTCTCTCTTTCTTTTTTTTTTAATATCCCAGCAGTAATTTCTGACTTAAATACCCATCAATCAACTGTAATTTAGACAGTGCTACCTACTTTGGGTGTTATGCACGTGTGTGTTTTTTTTAAAGTTCCAAAAGGTTGGTAAGATATCTTCTCTAAATTTCCTCTTTACTTTTGAGTCTTCCAACTAAAATCATTAATAAAAACAAAAAAGTAAAAGCAGCAAATAAATGCAATTACCAAACTCCTATCAAGAGTTCTGTCTAAGTAAGCCAAATGTGTGAACCTCATGTTAGAATACAAACAAACAAACAAAGCCTACCCTAAATCAAGTAACCTCTA
>NW_007743138.1:0-7742 GCF_000696425.1 Galeopterus variegatus | reverse complement strand
GGAGGAGGAGGAGGAGGAGGAGGACAAGAAGGAGGAGAGGGGAGGGGGCAGAGGGAAGAGGGGAGGGGGCGGAGAAGCCGGGAGGCGGGGGGAAGAAGGAGGGAGTAGAGCGCCCAGAGCCCCGCCCCCTTCCCTGATTGGCCAGCAAAGAAAAAACGGCCCCTCCTCCCCTTACTTTCCCCATTTCGCCTCCTCCTCGGCCTCCTTCAGCTCCTCCTCGCCCGGCGCCCTGTCAATCAGAGTTCAGAGGTGGGCTGGGAAGGAGGCCGAGCTAATACCAAGTCTCCAGTCCTTAAAGGTGCAATGGTACCTGAGTCCCAGCTCAATTAGACAGTTTCCATTTTTCTTGCCTGCTTTTCTTAGGTTGCGCCTTTGAGGAAATCGTGGCTACACTGAAATGCATGTGCATAAAATTAACAGGAAAGAACCCAGACGCTGTGAGTACCCCAGCCCCACCCCTTGGTGTTCTTTTGCTGTGACATTGTCATTTAAAACTTGATTCTTCTCAATCCTTACACTTCAGGGAAACTGTTGAGAGCAAAAGTTTGTCAGCACGAAGTAGTTATGAAACGCAATCGAGTGGTTAATACAATTAATAATGATCTCTAATAAATGGCAGATGTAATAATAGGTAATTTTTAAAAACCCGATTCTATCGCAGTAGAGTTAAAATAGAAATACCAAACTGTGTCATTTTTGTCACATGAAAACTACATTATGAACTATGAAACTAAATAATGCTGAAGAATAAAAGATTAATAAATAAGTTCACCAAATGAAACTAATTCAACATTTCTCTCTCTTCCTCCTGGGGGAAATTAGTTATTTGGCTTAAATACTTAATAAAGAAATGCATTATCACAGCCTGGTTCTAGTTTTTAATATAGTCTAATAAGCATTATTAACTGGGAGAAGGAGTAAACTGACATTTATTGAGTGCCTACTATGCACCAAGTAATTTACATGAGTTACTTTATTTAATTCTCAAGACATCTCTGTGAGTTACGGATTATTATTTCCATTTTACAGAGAGGCAACTCAGGTTAAATAACTTGTCCAAGGTCCACAGTTACTAAATGTCAAAGCTGGAGTTCAAACCTAAGTGTGTCTCCCTCCAAAGGCCTGGTGTTTCAGCTGTCCAGCCTGCCTCAGTCTAATGGAAGTGTGTGAACAGTGTAAAAAATTCGTTATGCACATGTTACCTGTCTAGTTTGAAAAGAGACTTAAAGTCCTTAAAAGGATACAAATTTGAACAAGATGACTCAAATTGAAAATGGGTAGGAAAGAATAAAATAAATAAAATGTAATCAAGACAAAAGCCAGTAAAAAAAATCTCCTAGCTAACGTCGAATACTACAGCTCCAGATGGACCATGAGCTTGCCTCTAATCTTTTAATTAGGCAAGGCAAGAGGGAAAATCTGACTGGGTACACAGTCACCATGCCCATAAGATAAAATAGCAGGACAATTATTTATGAAAAGCCCAGCATATTTTGAAATATAAAATATTCTGCTGTGTAACCAGACCTCTTCCTGGATGGCAGTATAGCCAAAGGAAACACAATGAACCACTGCAAACCTCAGTGTAGCCAATCTGCAAAATAGAAGGCAGCCTTTTCAAGTGCTTTGGGATCCTAAAATAAAATGTTATTCTTTTCATCAATCGTTAATGACATGTTTGTGTCATAATCGTTAATGACATCAACCGTTTGACATGGCTCAACAAGTTTGGCAAGATAAGAGGCACTTATGAAAGCATTTCAAAGCAATTTTTAACAGGGTACTTGGCACATATTGTGCATGCAATAGGGAGTATTAATTGTAATTACAATGTCGTATTACCTAATAACAATTGTTTTATTCATATACATACCCTGACTTGTAAACTGTTTTTTTCATCCACACTAATCAAAACTTGAGCACAAAACTATACACTCAAATCACATTTCAATCACAGTTAGTGTGTTAGCATATCTCTCACAATGATGAAATTAGCACATCTTAAAGCATGAAAAGAAGTCAACCTAGAGCCTATAAGAAGTCAGAAGCCTCTAACTGCAAACCTAATAAAAGCTTGAAAAGAAGTCACCCTAGAGCCTATAAGAAGTCAGAAGCCTCTAACTGCAAACCTAATAAAAGCTTGAAAAGAAGTCAACCTAGAGCCTATAAGAAGTCAGAAGCCTCTAACTGCAAACCTAATAAAAGCTTGCCAGTTAAAGTATTGAAAAAGGTACCATTAATACCAGATCATTGTCATCTAGAAATATGTTAGTAGGGAAATAAGAATGTACAACATAATATCACTAAGAATAGTTAATATTTATTGAGTGTTTACTGTGGTTAGGTATTGTATTCAAGGTGCTTTGTTAATTTAATCACCATGACTGTCTAACCTCAACACCTACACTTTTAACCATTACTCTATAGTGTTGTCCAAATATATTTCAATATATATATTTCAAAATATATGTTTATATTTCATATAAATGCTATAGAAGTGATACCATGCCCTAGAAGTCCTGTAAGAGATGAGAGAAGGAATTGTTAGAGTGAATAGAAGGCGGCTTTGAGGTTAACATAAGAGATGAATTGGATCTGGAGGACAGCATTGTGAATTTGACAGAAGTACCAGGCATCTCGTTGGGCACAGTGAAAGTGATATTAGAAAAGTGTGATTGGGAGGGCTTTGAACAGCAGCATTCATGCTGTTTGGTGGATATTAGGGAGGCACTGAGGTAAGTTACTTGTTTGTTTCTGTCTTTAAAACAAGGGAGCAGAGAAGCATGTTTCAGGAAGAATTATCTGGTTGTCCAACACATTGTGTGGCAGTAGAAATGGAAAGGAGAAGATAATTATAAGGAACATTTTTCAAGTTAGAGCCAACAGAATTTGATCATTGATCTTATGTGAGTGGGAAGGATAAAGGAAATGTTTTCAAGCTTGGGTGAGAAGAATGCAGAGTCATTAATATAACAATAATGTTAGCTATAGATGCAATTTGTTGAGTGGTGACTGTGTTTCAGGTACTGAGTGTACATTACACTTAACTTTACCAATATAACACTTAATTCTAATCACAACTTTGTGAAGTTATAACATCCATTTTGCAGATGAAAAAGCCAAGCTTCCTTGAAGTTGAATTATGAAACATAGTATTATGTAAAAACTCTTATTTTAAATATATTGCAGAGAATAAAGGAAGTCAAGAAGAGAAACTACTATAGGTGAAATAGAATAAAAATTAGGATTTTATTCTATTTCCATTAAGAAACTTCTAAAAGTAGGTTCTGAGGAAAAAATTATACATGCAATTTCTGTATCTTATGGGTTGTGACAAGACATGGGTAATGCTTTTTGCACTTCCATATCTCAGCAGTGCTTTATTGTAATAGATATGTAACAAATATGTGTCAAAAGAATTGGTAATGCTAGTAATCATGCTGTATTTCTTCAGAATAATAACCGGAGCCCACTGAATCACATTTTAAGGACATGAGTCATTATCAAAACTTGGCCAGCTAGCAAAGGAGTTCTTGGTCTGAACTTTTTCTAAAGTGTCTACAAAATCATCCCACCATGTTTACCTCTAAAAACATTTAGTTTACCTTGAGGATTCTCTTCCAAACTTCATTTACATCCCATTAGTACATATTCTCAACTTCATTAAGGGATAGGGGTCAGGTGTTAAGGAGCGTGTGTGAGGAACCCAGTCCATTCCCCAGCAAACGAAATGGTTGCAAAGGGAGGGGTCCCTTGACATGGCCTCAGAAATAAATTCACTGCCACATGGTCTTATGTCATGTAAGCAGACACTTATCTATGCACACGTATGACTATATTTGAATCAGCCTTTAGGCTTTTGTAACTCTTTAATTTATACGGGAAAAGAAATTCTCCTCTGCCCAATAGTCAGAGCCAAAGCTAGTAGCCAAAGATAGTATCTGAGGCAGTTGGTAGCATCTATTTCTCTGCCCAAGGATTCTTGTCTTTCTCTTTCAGCTATTCTCTTGTCCCTTACTCCTTGTTTTTCTTAAATTTTCCACTCACTTCTCCACCCCCACAGAGATCTCCCCTCAATTGGGCCCTGTCTGCTTATCTCACTGGGTGGACCTTGTAAATCTGCTGGGACCATCACACTGCATGTAGCACTGAAGTCATATATAAAAGCAGGGAGAGGCTAGAAGAGGGATTCTTAACCCAAGGTTCATGAATGAACTTCAGGAGATCTATAAACTCCAGGAAATTATTTATGAAATGTGATGGGATGCTCTACTTTATGTGATTCTTAGAGCGGGATCCACTATTATGCTTATCAGAGTCCTAAAAGATGTCAAGACCCAAAAAAGGTAACATCAACTAGCCTGGGATCATCCCATAAAGTAAATGCTACAACTTTATACCCTGCTGGTCTGGGGAAACCAAAGGGCAGATGAGATTTTCTAGGAAATATCTGCTTCTACTTCCTAAGCAGAGCAATCTCACAGACTGTCACAGCCCTTTAGGGCTGGCTATTCCATAAGAGTCAATCCAATATCAATATCAGCGTTAAAGAGCAGAAAGTATCAACCCTTACAAGCAAATCGAAAGGAAAGTGGGGGAAGGGGTGTATGTAAGGGTGAACATCGACTGTACAGCATGGTTCAAGGCACTGGGAATAGAGTGGTGAGAAGACAAACTGGATTCCTTGATTTCTAGTGTTAAGAAATAAACAAGCAAAGAAATACATAAGCTCAGGCACTCATAAATATCATGAGTTACGTAAGCAGGGTAATGTGACATGGAGGTGAGGAGGCAACATCAGATAGGATCAGGGATGCCTATCTCAGAGCTGACATTAGGGTTGAGGCTTGAATGATGGGAAGCCAGATATGTATAGATCCTGGGAAAGCGCAGTTGGGAGGGAGGAGTGGGAAGGAGGGAGCAACATACGCGAAGGATCTGAGCATAATAAGCAAGAGAAAAAGAATATAAAAATGAAATCAGAGTGGGAAGCAGAGACCTGATTACACATGACTTCTACGCCATTGCAAGGAGTTTAGATTTTATTCTGATTGCATTTGAAATCCACTGGAGGAGGCAAAGCCAGTGAGTGACATTGAGTATTGATCCAGCAAATATTTATTGCCAACATACTATACTCTAGGCCCTTTCTAGTCACTATTGAATATGCCAGCAGTGGAGGTGCCAGGCATGGTCTCTGCTCTCATAGAATCTACATTCTACTGGAACATATGTATGAATGCAGGAAGAAGCAAACTTCTCAGGGAATGAGAAGTTTTGTAAGGAAAATGAAGTACAAAGGTGTGACGACAAGTGACCTTGGACCTACTTTGGACATAGTTGTGATGAAGGACCTGCTGAGAAGAGACATGTCAGCTTGACATGCATGGTAAAGGAGGAGTAAGCCAGGTGAGGCCAGGCAGAAGAAAATGACAATCCGATGGCTCTAAGAGGAATGAGTGTGCCTAGAACATTTGAGAGGTGAGAACTAAAGCCAAGGTGGTAAGAGGGGAGAGTGGTCCAAAACTGAGGTTCAAGAGGTAGGTAAGATTTTAATTAATAAGAGGGGAGGCACTGGAGAGTTTTAAACAGTAGAGCATCATCAGACTTTCATTCTGAAAGTATTATTTCCCTCAATGCCAAGAATGGATTGCAGGGGTGGGAATGGGAATGAATGGAAGCAGGAAGAATGCTTAAGGAAAAACTGCAGGAGCTTAGGCCAGAAACGATGGCACCTTGGCCGAGGACAACAGTACTGGACACAGTATTAAATGGTTAGATTCAGCATATTTTTTGGAGGTAAAGTCAACAGGACTCACCAGAGGCTGGGATGTGGATCGAAGAGTAGGAAAAGGAATCAGAATTCACTTCTGGATTTTGGTTTTACCAGCTAAAAATGTAGTGTTACCACTTACTGAGATGCTTATGGAGAAAGCATCTTCTGTAAGATAAATATTATCATTCCCATTTTACAGATGAGGAAGCTAAGGTTCAACAAATACAATTCCAAAGTGTCTGCTTTATCTACCACAGCATTTTTTCCAGGAGTGAGGGCTGCCTAGATGTGACTGATGATTTAGGAAAAAGAATATATATGGCAAAATCAAGGAAGTAGTCTCACAGTGTATGTCTAATGTAGGTGTGTGTGTGTGCCTCTGTGTGTCTGTGTATTCTAATGATCTCAGGAGAAAGGTGTCAGAATCAACCATATTATCTTTTAATCCTTTTATCTTCTCAATCTGTGAAGGAAGAGGACAGTGGAGAAATGGACCAGCTTATGCTGGTGACACCAGAATGAACTCTGACCAACTGAAGTCTGACCAACTGAAGTTGACAATGTAACAAAAAGCCCTGACCTAGCAACTCAAATATTTATCACCTATGGTTAAAGGGCAGAAAAGAATGTCACCACTAGAGTCCTAGGCACAAATACAAGATGAACATGAGGCCCCACCCCTTAGAGATCAAGCAGAACCTGGCTCTGGAATTCACTAGCTTTGTGACCTTGACCAAGTTGATTAACTTACCTAAAGCCTCATTTCCACACCTTTTAAGATTGTGGTTAGGTTGAAATCAGATCATGATGAATGTTAAACATTTAGTTTAGTGCCTGACAGAGAATAGATGCTCAATAACTGATTAATTTTCTAATTCTTACTGTTGTTCTTGGGTGGTTTCTCCCAGAGCTGTCTTATTTCCCTTATGTTCTTCCCTGTCTTGGACACCACTAATAAAATTACACTTTTCCTCCTTGGTTCCTAAATCTCATGGACCTTCCAGGTAATGACCTGATTGCAGTTTCTCTTTTCTGTCCTCCAAATGAAACTTTCTTTCAGTTGAGACTGTTCCCATTCAGATTTGACTAAAGCAATTTATCTTACAGTATAAATAAAATATAATTGTAAACCACTGAGATATTTATTTTAGGGAATCCCGATAGCCACTGTATCAATCATTACTGTTGTGCACCAAAATATCCCAAAATTACTGTCTTCAAAACATAAACATGTTTTATTGCTCACAATTGTACAGATCATTTGGCTAGTTCTGCTCAATGGGGGCATACTTAGCTGAATTTAGCTGGGCTCATTAAGACAACTGGAAGGTTGTCCAGGCCCTGCCTGGTCTAAGATAGTCTTGCTTGCATGTCTGATGGTTGGCTGTGGTCTGGGCAACAGCAGTGACTGGGTCTTATATTGCTCATCCATCAGCCTAGCTCAGGCTTGTTATGTGGTGGAGACAAGGTACCATGAGAAAAAGGAAAAGTACACAATGTCTTTTGAGTCCTGAGCTTGGAACTGACACACATGCACACAACATTCTATTGACCAAAGCAAGTCCCAAGGCCAGCCTACATTCAAATGTTGGGAAACTGACACCACCTCCACCATGTTGTGAAGGGAGCAGCTACAAAGTCTCATTGCAGAGGAAAGGGTAAAGAATTAGGAACATTTTTGGAATTAAGAATAAAGGTGGACCCTTGACCTGAGGCATTCTGGTTCCCCTTGCTTACCCTAAGCATCATCCTTCACTCCTTCTCTAGTCAGTCAATAAATGAAATTTAGTCCACTTCTTTTTGTTCCAGTAATACTAGCCCAGGTGCTCTGCTGTCTTCAAGCCTAGCTTTTCTGGTCTGTATTACCTTGGAGCCCCAAGCAGTTCTTTTCCCCTATGAAAAGAAGTCAAAGGGGAAAAAAAAGAAGATATTAGAAAGGCACTTTCTAAAAGAAGATCTTATGGCT
>NW_007743137.1:6318-19701 GCF_000696425.1 Galeopterus variegatus | reverse complement strand
ACACTCACAGAGCCATGGAGAGGAGCATATTCCATCCTAGAAGAGGGTGTAGCTTGGCAGTCCTAGCTTGGCCACATGTCAAGTCAACCTAGCCTGTGTTCAGGCTCAAGCAGCCCCTGTGCTGGGGTCTCCTACCACAGGCACCTCCCTTCTCTGGCAATTGTCACATCAGAAAATACCTGTCCCTGGTGCTCTTACCTCAGGGCTCTGTGCAAAATGAGAAAGCTAAAAGCCAACTGTTTTTCAATGGGCTGTAAGTTGCCTCATCTAATGCTAAGGAATTCCTGGAGTCACAGTGCCACCTCCAGTGGTAGATTTTCAGGCACTTTCTAAGCCAGGAGGACTTCATGCTGAGCCGTATAACTATCTACTCCACCAACCCACTCCATTCTGAAATTCCTCCTTTAGTGTTTCTTAAGCGGGTGTGTGTACTGTGTATTGTGGAAATATGTTCATTGTGACCATAGTTTACACTGTCCCAACTTGCCCTGGACACAACGTTTCTACCTGTTACCTGGAATAATTATTATTAACATAGTGCTACCTTTTATTCTCAAGTGTCTCCATTTGGACAGTACATTAAATGGTGAACTGGTAATTGCCTGGTGTGTGCCTTGCATTGCCTCATACATTAGGGCACTGGCAGAAGAAGACACAAACAAGGAAATTTTGACGAGGGGAGAAGTTGGCGGGGGCTCTGGGGCCCAGGTAGGTATTGCAGTAGCATTTGAGGGCCCAGAAATGTGGGGACACTGGTCCCTGGAAGGCGAGTGAGCGGGATGGGTCGAAGGCAAAGGGAAGCTTCCACAGTGCAGGA
Source organism: Galeopterus variegatus (assembly GCF_000696425.1). Classification (NCBI taxonomy): domain Eukaryota; kingdom Metazoa; phylum Chordata; class Mammalia; order Dermoptera; family Cynocephalidae; genus Galeopterus; species Galeopterus variegatus. The sequence goes on along the minus strand of NW_007743137.1, from coordinate 18,884 downwards.
GAGGAACCAGCCGCCCTTCCTGATCTCGGTTGACCCTTTGGGCAGAGTCAGCTGAGGTGTGTGGCTGACCAAAACCAGTGAGGACGCGCACCAGGAAGAAACAACCACAAATGTCCCAGGCTTCTTAATGAATGGGAACTAGTCCTCATGTTGGACACTGAGCTAGGAAATAGGTGTCCTTCAGCCCGTGGCTGACCAAAACCAGTGAGGACGCGCACCAGGAAGAAACAACCACAAATGTCCCAGGCTCCTTAATGAATGGGAACTAGTCCTCATGTTGGACACTGAGCTAGGAAATAGGTGTCCTTCGGCCTGTACTACTACCTAGAAACATGATCTGAAACTCCTAATTCAACCCCAGCCCACCCCGTTCTACAGAGGAGGAACCGAGGCCCTGACCAGTCGTCTAAATCCTCACGTTCTCGGCGTCCACAGAGGGCTCGCGCTTCTCACAGCCTCTTGTGCCCGTTCTCCCCTTCTACTGGCACACAACAGCCATTTAGATCTCCGAGGGATGAGACGCATTTTGTCTCATGTTGCCCGTCAGAGAAACCAGTGAGCCCAGAAACTGAGTGACTGGGTGAGGCCACACAGGGGTCAGTGGTCCAGCCCAGTGCAGAGCCCAGCCCGCTGCCCCCAGACCAGGCCTCACTCCCCAGGGCCCACTCAGAAGACCCACACTGCTGGGATACCTGGCCCCAGGTGCTCTTTCCAAGTTTAAAGAAAAAGAGACCACTCAGGGGGGCTTCAGGGTGACTCCATAAGGGCCAGATGGTCTCCAAGGTTCCTTCTAAAATAAAACCACCCCTCAGAGGGGACAGGCACTCTTGCTCCCGTAACCCCTCCTCTCCTGACCTGGCCAGTGGAAGCCAGGGTTTCATGCTGTGGTCTGTGGGTTTCTTTTTCTTTCCCAGGCTACTCCTTTTTCAATGACACTGAAGAGACGAAGGCCACCATCAAAGACTGTAAGTAACCAAGCTCAAGCAGTCCATGGCTATGTGAGGGCTGTTGTTGGGTGCATGGGCTTGATCATTCTTTTAGGACCACACTAAAAGGTTGATGCACTGAAACAATCACAGACTTCCAGAAGACGGTGGCGAGAAGTGTGGTGGAAAGAGCGTGGGTGTGAGACTCTGGGACCACAGCTTGGGTCTGTGGATTAGCTATCCTCCCCAAGATTCTCTTTCCCTATCTAGAAAATGGTGTGACCCTTGCTGGGTTGTGGTGAGTTTGAAAAACAATGCACACAATATGCCTGGTGTGTGCAAGCAGTGTAGATGCTCCAAAAACTGGTACCAGTAGCCATAATAATAATAATCACTAACCATTAGAGGCCTTGTGATCAATAATGTTTATGAAAAATCTGAGTTTCCTAAGTAGGTCGAGTTTATAATTATAAGATGATGGAGAATCTCAAGTGGCCTTGTCGATTCTGGAGATCAGCCCTTCCTGTTTCACTTTTGCAGATGGAGAAAGTTTAGGAAAGGGAACTATAGAGCTTTCACTTTTAAATGATGATGATTATTGTGCTAGTAGTTGTTAAGTCTCATGCAAAGGTCCCGGCCCCAGAGCCAGGAGGAGATATGGTCCTGGGCAGGCCCTTTCCTCCATGAACCTCTGCTCAATCATGAACTTCTGCTCAGTCCTCTGCAAAGAGAGGGCAGAGCACAGGGTGGCTTCCAAGGCCTCGGAGAGGTGCAAGTGGAGGGGCAGACACAGAGGGACACGTTGTTATGGTTTATTTTTTCTCTCCTTAAAGTCCCCAACAATCAACTGAGGGTTCAGGTTGTGCAGTTCCTGGTTAAAGAAGGTTTTTGGATATTTTATTTCATTTGGGGAACTTTAGCACAGGAAAAGCAGGTCCATGAGCTGCATGCTGTGGTCTTAAGCAGACATGCCCTGCCCTGCCCTGCCCTGCCCTGCCCCATGGATCCCAGCTGCCCAAGCATGAGCAGTTCTGTGTTCTGCAAATTTCCTGCATTCAGGGTCCACAGGGGTAGCATCTCTGCCTGCCTAAAAACAAAATTTTCGCACTGTTTCCTAGCTCTGGTGGAACCCCTTCTGACCCATCCACAGCAGCCTAGGGGTTATAAATCCCAGCTTTCACTACCCAGTCCAACCCCGGCAAAGCCCCTTGAAGAAAGGAGCCTCCCCCCTGCCCAGGAGCCATCACTGTGTCTGAGTCCAAAGGCTGGAGCCCCAGGCAGGCGTTTACTCTTTTAAGCCGCAGCTAGCTTGCCCTGACCGGCCCTATTTCCAGGTGTCGGTGTCTCCACCTATAAATGGGGATCCCTTACCAGCCTTCCTCCCTCTCAGCAAAAGGTAGACAATGAGCTAGGAAGCGGTGGTCTGCCCCATAAGTTCTTTAGGAGTAGATGTTACCTGAATGTATGACTGACCAGCCACAGTTTGATTCACTGTGATGGTGATGATGACGATGATGACAGCGATGACAAAGATGAGAATCACAGTTCACATTTACTGAGTACTTACTATGAGCCAGGCCCTGTGCTAAAATCTTTATAGACATTATCTCAGGTAATCTTCCCAGCTACCCTATGAGACAAGTACTAGTACCATAGCCTTTTTATAGGGGTGGGAAATAAAGTTTAGAGGTTAAAAGTGACATATTAGAAGGCGGCGGATGACCCAGGTGTGTCTAAATCCAAAGCCCTTAACGCCTTTGATGCCCTCATTCATTCATTTCTTTCTTTCCCTTTTAATTCATTCATTGATTCATTTAGTCAAGAAACGTTTATTGAACACCTACTATGAGCCGGGCCCAGAGCTCGGCCCTGTGGCTGCAGCGAGGAACACAACTTAGGTCTTGCCCTCACTGGAGCAAGGGAGGGACAGAAATGTTAAACAGACAATCCCAATAATAAATATGTAATTGTTGGTCATGGTGACATTATAAAGGGAAAGGGCAGGGTGCTTGGTGTGTAATGGAAGAAAGATCACACTTAAACTGAGGACCAGGGAAGACTTGGAGGAGGACATATTTAAATGAAGCCTAAAGGATGAGCAAAAGTGAGCCAGGAAACGAGGGAAGAAAAGGTTACAGGGAGTGCATGGCAAGCACAGAGGCGGGAACTATCTGGGAGTCTTTGAGAAAGAACCAAGAGAGGCCAGAGGGTCTAGCGTTAGGTTATCCAATACAGCAGCCGCTAGCCACCTGTGGCCGTTTAAACTGATTAAAATTAAATAATATTCAAATTCAGCCCCTCAGTCACACTAGCCACAGTTCAAGTGCGCAGTAGCCACCGGTGGTCAGAGGCTGCCATACTGGACTGCTCAGATTTCCCCATCACGGAAAGTTCTCTCGGACAGCACTGGTAGAGCGTCGGCAGCACCAGCAGGAGGGGCAGGAGCTGAGGCCAAGGCAGGGCAGATTTACAGGCAGCAGAGCTTGGATTTCATCCCGAGCAGGCGGAGAAGCCACTGACGGGTTGTAAGCATGGAAATGACGAGATCCCATCTGCACACCAGCAGGAGGGGCAGGAGCTGAGGCCAAGGCAGGGCAGATTTACAGGCAGCAGAGCTTGTATTTCATCCCGAGCAGGCTGAGAAGCCACTGACGGGTTGTAAGCATGGAAATGACGAGATCCCATCTGCATTTTTTTTTTTTAAAGATGACCGGTAAGGGGATCTTAACCCTTGACTTGGTGTTGTCAGCACCACGCTCTCCCCAGTGAGCTAATCGGCCATCCCTATATGGGATCCGAACCCGCGGCCGTGGTGTTATCAGCACCGCACTCTCCCGAGTGAGCCACGGGCCGGCCCTTTGTCAGCACCACGCTCTCCCCAGTGAGCTAACCGGCCATCCCTATATGGGATCCGAACCCACGGCCGTGGTGTTATCAGCACCGCACTCTCCCGAGTGAGCCACGGGCCGGCCCCCTCATTTGCATTTTAAGAAGATCTCTCAGGTTGCTGTGTGTGGATCAGAAAGGAGTCTAGCTAAGGAGGCTACTGCCCAGGACGGTGATGATGGTGGCCCAGACCAGCAATGTGGAAGAGATGCAGGGACGTTTCCAGAGGCAGAAGTGGTGGGCGAGGTTCTGGGCTGGCATCTCTGGAGCACGCACTCACAGAGTGGGACGGTGGCTGCCTTGGGCTCTGCCCAGTCTGCCCCAATTGAGAGGGGCACACCTTCTAGAATGAACTCAGGGTTAAGGAGTCTGGTGAGTCCACCTGAACACCAGCCCCACAGGCTCTGCCATATTCCAGCCTCTGCTGCCACAGCCAGGACACCACAGCCTTCCCCTGGGCCCTTCTCTGGCTCTTCCACAGCCTGGATGACCACACTTCTCCCAAACAGAAACCCTAATGTATAGTTTGACGGGCACAAGAGTAGGTATAAGGACAACACACTGGTAGATTATCCAATTAGCCCATTCTAGAAAATCCAAGACATATGGTCACAGTGCCTATGGTCCCTGTGATGTTTCATGTTTTCAGATACCCCCAACCCAGAAATGAGAATCCGCCTTTCAATGCTGATGAGCCATCCAGAGGCAAGGCCTGGCCAGTGAGGACAAAGTGGCACCCTGGGGCCTCTGGCAGTGTTTCCACTGGGTCTTCAATGAGGGTGAATAGCTATCATTACCATTGCTTAAGCACTTACTATGTGCCAGGTATGGTGCCATCATGCCCAGTGTTCTATATACACTATTTCATTTAATCCTCATCATGACTCCATTAAGTAGTGCTGTTATCTGCACTTGTAAGTGAGGAAACCAGAGGTGTAGTAACGTGATTAAATGCAGAGCTGGGATTCCAACTCATTTTCTCAAAGCCTACGCTCTTATACATTGTGTTACACATGCACACACGCGCATGCACGTGCACCCATGCTCCCAGGCCCTCCTATTCACTCTGCATTTCACTCAGTTGAGACCCAAGGTCCAGGGACTCCTCTAGGTCTGGGTCCAGCTGGACAATACTGCCGACAAGAGGATGATTTTCAACTTAGTGCCCACTGAAGGTGCCCAGGCCCACAAGCGATGAGACCATCAGAGCTGGCCAGAGTGAAGCAACCCAGCGTTCCCCACTTGGTCTCTTGTCTCCACCTGCCTCCCTCCCTCCCGTCTCCACTGCAAATGCCAGTGGAGGACACAGCAAGCCCAAGAACAACACCCAGAGTCCATATTCTCAGCAGGGCACCTCCTTGCTCCAGAGCCTCAGAGCTTCTCTGCACTATCTTGGCATGGGGTGTGGGCTCTGTGGCTGGACTGCTCGTGTCATGGGTATGTGATGAGCTTGTTTTGGAAACCCTGCCACCTGGGGTTTCCTAATCCCAGCCTCTGGAGGACGGTTGACTATGATTTTAATCAGTGATTGAGACTATATACTTTGGCCTGATTTTTAAAGTGTCCAGTCTCAAGGCCAACCAAACCTCTCCAAATCTCACAGACAGCAGAGAGCCTGGGCCCTGCCTTCACGCATCCACACTAGGCACAGCTCAGCTGCAGAGACACATTCACAATGAAGACAGGGGTGAGGCAGGGAGCTGCACCCTGAAACACCACTGGCATTTGCAGAGGAATGTAGTGGGTTTGAGGTGCTGCTAAAGACCCACCAGCTGATTTTGTGAAGGTTTTGATTTGGGAAACTGCCTCAACATTGACATCGCAGTAATGACTTCAGCCCCTCTGCCGCCACCCCTGCCATGGCGGCCACCGCCAGCCAAGCGAGGCCATGAATCTGGTCAACCCATGAATACATTTGAAGCCACCACTGAAGAACTAGGAACAGACAGAACAGGATTGTGCCTGGCAAGACCAGCCATCCCCAAAACCCTACCTCATGCTGACCTGTACTGCATTCATCCCATCAGGCAAATATCTTTCATCCGAAACACAGAGGAAAAATCATAAAAATTAAAAGGGTAATTTTTTTCTCCCACTTCCTGCCATTTTGGCATTTCAGTGAAAGCTTATTGCCTATTCATGATTAATAATTCACCTTTGTTTATTTTTATGACTCCATTTGTGTTCTCTCTTCCTAAAAGATTAAATCCAAACAGTGGCTAGGTCTGGGCGTAGTAATAGATGTGCATTATAGGGCACATCTATAGAGCAAACACTCAGCAAATCTGAGCTAATAATTAGTCACTAAGTGTCGATCAAACTCCTGCTATGAAAGACAGGATAAAGTAGTCACTGTGAACATTAGCTTTGAAATGTGTACTCTCTGGGTCCAAGTCCTGGCTCCACTATCTGGATAAAATCCTTAAACTCTCTGGGCTTGAAATTCCTCCTCAATAAAATGAAAATCACAATAATATCACACAGGGTTGTTGTAAGGATTAAATGATATACTGTATGTGAAGCAGTTAACAAACACTTGGCATTTAGTAAGTACTCTGTAAACATCAGCTGTTAGGAGAAGAGAAAAAGAGTCAAGATGGATTTTTACTGTAGCACAGGACCAGTGCTATGATACGGAGGAACACGCAGATGGCTGTGGGACTCAGGAAGGGTCTAGCCCAGAGGACAAGTTCAGAGAAGGCTCCTGAAGAGGTCTTGTGAGAGCGGGAGTCAGCCAGATAGAAGTGGGAGGCAGGGAGCCTGTGCAAAAGTCCTGAGGCAGGGGAAAGGTTAGCCCCATTGTGACCATCTGACCCAAGAGAAGGAAAGAAATTGAAGAGCGGAAAGAGATAAGGTTGGAGATTTGGGTGGGGATGAGTTTCTGAAAGGCCTGACTCCCATGGCAGCCTTCCTGCTGGACACAACAGGGAACCGCTGCACGATGATCAGCCAGGGAGTGACATGATCCAATGGCACTGAGACAGGTCACCCTGGGCGACCATGTGATGCACAGGATGCCATTCCTTCCCTGACAGCATATGTAGTCCTTCATTGAGTAGTTATGGTATACTAGACTATACAGTAGGTGTAGGCAGTATAGCGGCTGCTCAGTGATACCTATTGAGCATCTGCTCTATGCCCAGCACTGTGCCAGGTGCTGGGGATGCATCTGGAGACACAAATCCTGCCCTCTAGTGGGCACAGACAGACAGGGAACTATGTAAATAAATACATCATGTAACGTGCTGGAAGGTGATAAATAAAGTAAGGGAGGTGGACGTGGAAGAGGCCAGTGTGTGCGATTCCAACCCTGGTGGTCAGAGAAGGCCTCACCGGAAGGTGATTTTGAGACAGGATGGAGATGAGGGCGTGAACCCACAGATATACAAGGGCAGAACATTCTGGGCAGAGGGACAAGCGAGGGCAAAGCCCCAGGGGTGGAATGTGCCTGCCTGTTTCAGAAAGAGCCCAGGGGCCGGTGTGGCTGGAGAAGGCAAGCCAGGGACTAATGTTATGGGAAACATTAGGCTCCGCGTAATTGATATGGAACTCCCAGGCCCAGCTGCCTGTCTCCAGACAAAAGCAAACTAATCAAAAGTCAAATGGTGAAAACAGAAGTCAGCTTTTATTCAGGAATGCCAGTGACCTGAGGAGAGATGTTAGGCAAACCCACCTCTCCGGTAAACCTGAAGGAAAGGGGCCAGGCTAAAGTTGTCTCCCAGACTCAGGTTTACTGAGAGGTTTTTAAAGAGGGGGTTGAGGGAACAGAACATGGGGAGTGAAAAGCAGGAGGGAAGGAGATGTGAGCTATGAGGGTGCGTGTCTGTGAGTCAGGTATAAGTTCTTGCCAAAGCCTCATCTGGTTTCTGTTCTCATCCTCACCTTCATCTCAGGACCCTACAGGATTTTGATGTGCTGCAGAGTAGAATCAATTCTTCTGCAACGTCTTTTGTGTGGTTTTGCTCTGCAGAGCTCTGGTTGACTTGGCTGGTGCCTGGGGTCAGCTTCCAGTCATTCAGCCTTGATCACTTCTCACAACTCTACAAGTCTCAAAGAAAGAACTGTTAGCTTTGCTAAGTACTGATTAGCTTCTCAGCCTTGTTCTCTTATTTAGCAAACAAGATAAGAAAGTCAAGAGGTGGAAAGAAAGAGTGGAGAGAAAAAAAAACTGCATTTTAAAATCCTGCCCGCTTCCTGCCCCTCAGCCCAGGTGGTTTTAGGTTCCAACATGGCTTCAGTCCTGTTCGCTCCAACACTAAGAGAAGATCTTGGCAGAGGTTTTTTCTGGGTTTTTTTTTTTTTTTTTTTGGTTTTTTTTAAAAAGATGACCGGTAAGGGGATCTCAACCCTTGGCTTGGTGTTGTCAGCACCACGCTCAGTCAGTGAGCAAACTGGCCATCCCTATACAGGATCCGAACCCATGGCCTTGGTATTATCAGCACCTCACTCTCCCGAGTGAGCCATAGGTCGGCCCCTAAGAGGCAGAGGTTTAATGTGGGCAGGAGGGGACAGATCCAGCACCACCTTTTTAAAAATCATGCACTGCTTTGGGACAATGCTTGTCCAGCTGTCTCAGATTGACACTTACAGAGCAAGTTACAATTTTTCGCAGTATTGGCTTAATACCTTGCTTTCTACTATCCAGAAGCTCAAGTCTCTTTGCTGTTACTTGGGTCCCTTCTGGTCTGTTCTCTGCACAGCAGCCGGAAGGATCTTCTTAACGTGGATCTTGACTTCACACCTTGATATAGAGTCCCCAGTTCTCACTGCGGCCTCCAAAGAAGGCCACCCACTTCCCCAGAACCCTGGCCCGGGCACCTGCACACCTGCTTCTTGGGACTCTCTCCACACCTGGCTTTACACACGCTGCTACCTCGCCTGCAATGCTCTTCTCCACCTCCCCACACTGGTTCCTTCTGATCTTTGTCTCTTAGCATAAATGTTTCCTCTTTGTGGGGCCCTCCCTAGCCACCCTTTCTAAAGTACGTACTTCCCCCACCCTTTCTCTATCTAATGTCTTGCTTCTTTGTGACACTTAAACCAATGAGCGATGTGTTCGTGCCACTTGCATTGTGCTTCAATTCCACCTGAGCAGGGAGCACGTCTGTCACATTCGTTCTTGTATCCCCAGCACCAAGTCCAGCACCTGGCACACAGTAGGTCCCCAGGGCTAAATACAAACAACCAACACTCCTTAAAAGCACATACTACGGCTTTGATATCTTTGCAACTCCCATGCACTAATCACCCCCAACGTGCCTAACATGGTGTCTTCTACCTCAAAGGCATTTAACTGATGCTTGCTCATTTTGGTGTGCTTTGAAGTCTAAACGTGACCACTGCATTCCTTCCCACTGCTATAAATCCTTCTATTGCAGATGCTGATTCCAATTGCTTGAAAACAAGTGGCATCAAGAGTCAAGACTGTCACAGTCATAGTCGAACAAGTAAGTGCGGAGACGCCATTTTTCACTTCTGATTTCTTAAATCCATTCCTGAGACAACATGATCTGCATTAATAAGTTTCGAAGCTAAAGGTTTGAGTGGGACCAGTTATGTCCCAAGAAAGGTAGTAAAGAAGTGATAACATGTATGATTGCTGTCACACATGTTATCAAAATCAGATTTATTTCTTCTCACTTGGAAATGGCATTATAAGAATTAAAAGTGAAGAAGTAAATTTTCTAACCATGTTGTATTTCTGAATAAGAGTTTATTTTTCCTGGTCCACCGTGGGTCTTTCTCACTGAAGTACTCAGGGAAGGAAAGAAAAGAAAACCCAGGAGCTGGCAATTCTGTTAGCCTTTCCCAGCACTAGGCGGTCTGCCCAGCACAGAGTCCAGCCTTCGGTTTCACAAATCGTTGTGTAGAAAGTGATCATTACATGCTACATATGGTTCTAATCACTTGATATGTACTAAGTCATTAAATCCTCTACCCTATCCCATGAGATAGTTACTCTTAGTATCCCATTTTACAAATAAGGCAACTGTAGAGGTTATGGTTACAGAGGTAGGAAGAGGTGAATTCAGGACCCAAACCCAAGCAGATTCCAGAGCCGGTCTTGACCACTAATGGAACAAGAGAAAGACCAGATCTTCATGAAAAACAAAATTGTGGGATTGATCTACCCAGACAGTTGTGGCTATGGGATCTTAGTACAACCATACTACCTGCCAGAAAGAAGAATGAAAAGATAATTTGACTGTCATCTCATTCATTTCATAAGAATTAATCCATCGTCCCACAGAGTAAAGAGTGTCCGTGAGCCACAGTGTTGACAGTCAATGTAAATTTGGTGTCTCTGTCTGTGTGTTTGCAATTGCTTTAATGGAAGACAGACATTTCACAGCTTGGTAAGGTTCCAAGTACAACACTCAGTCATAACTATGGGAAATACCCCTGGAAGCAGTAATTCTCGTGGGTTAATGAGAAGTTGTACAACTCTCCTCTTAAGATTAAAAATATATATATTTTTAAGTAGCTAACTTTTTTCCCCTTCTCAAAAGGCCTCCAAAGTTCTCATCTATGGGAATTTGTGCGAGACCTGCTTCTATCTCCTGAAGAAAACTGTGGCATTCTGGAATGGGAAGATAGGGAACAAGGAATTTTTCGGGTGGTTAAATCAGAAGCCCTGGCGAAGATGTGGGGACAAAGGAAGAAAAATGACAGAATGACATATGAAAAGTTGAGCAGAGCTCTGAGGTAAGTTAATAACAGAAAGTACCATGAGCCTTCAAGAAGAGTTATATAAAATGACCAGCTATAGAAAATTACACTGTTTTTGCAGCTTTTTATTTGATAATGGAAAGGTCATGAGATAGCACTTTGGCTCTTAATTACAGGTAGGATTATGGTTTGTAAATTGACACTGTCCTTTTCATTCTTGGCAGTATTCCCCAGGGATCACTCTGAATCCAGGCCATCTCGCACATGTACACAAAACACGTTTTGAACTGAGAATGGTAGGGTTCAATCTTCAGGATGTCTGGGAAAGGTTTAAGTGTAAATTGATAGCAGGGTGTGAAAATACCAGGGTAACCAAAGACCCGCCTTGTCACCTGAGAGGAAGAAGGAGAGAGTGTTTAAGTTCTGTTGTTTTCCTAGGGTGCAAACCCTCCCCGATTTCTCTTCTGTTTGCTTTCACAGATACTACTATAAAACAGGAATTCTGGAGCGGGTTGACCGAAGGCTAGTGTACAAATTTGGAAAAAATGCACATGGGTGGCAGGAAGACAAGCTATGACCTGCTCCAGGCATCGAGCTCATTTTATGGATTTCTCTTTTTAAACAATCAGATTGCAATAGACATTTGAAAGTCATTTTGGGCTTTTATTGTTTTTTGTTTTTTTTTTAAACCTGTAAACGTGCTGATAAAATTTCTCCACATCTCAACTTACATTGGGTTTCAGAGTTGTTGTCTACTTGGGGTGATGGCAGCAACCCTTAAGAAACCCTTCTCCTCACCCCAAGGAGAGGAGGGAATAATCTTTTGTGGTACCTTGATCAAACATTGTTCCCCTAATCAAGAGTTGCAGAACCACAACACCAATGCCAGTTGGTATTGCTCAGAGAACAAGGGTCCAATTCTGCCATTAGGGACACATCCAATACTCCCATTTCTAAGGTTCAAAAGTTGTTAGATGGTTAACCGTGGCAGCTCACAAAGAAAATAAAATAAAATGTGATTAGTTTGTAACTTATAGCAGAAGAGAGTAAGATGTAAGATATACATGCTTTAGATTTTAAATCATTAAAGTTAAATTCCATAGAAAAGTTTCTTAATTAATAAAAGAGATAAGCCATCATGAGATAGAACTGAATTTAGCATAGGCTAATAGTACATTTCTTAACCATAGCATCTTTCTGACCGCTCAGCAAAACTCCTGTGCCATCCTTCTGGAGTTAAACCCTTAAAATTAGCTACATTATTAATTGTTGCTGAGTTTATTTCCCCTCTTCTACTAACTGGTGGCTGACATCAGATATGCAAAGAGTTACTGGTCAACAGACACTTCCATAAATTTCCAAATCACTGCTGTTTCTATGATTCAAATTGTCAACACGATAAAATCCTGATTCACTTATTCCGTCTGTGGTCAAGACATTAAACATTTATAGAACTGGAAATGTCCCAACAACTCCGTAATGGCCAATTAAATTGAGTCTCTCATTATGTCTTCCTACCTGATGTGCGCTCAAGCCCTAAAACACATATTTCCTTAATAAAAAAAGCAGCAACAGTGAATTTACACCAATAAATGTTCACGGGTTAGAATCTGCACTGATGTTTTCTCATCAGTCATCAGTATGTAAGTTATTAGCGATGTACAGTTAGGTGGCCGGCCCCTAGGACTTCATATCAGAGCAGGAATCAGCAAGTGATGAGGCACTGAACCACAATACAGGCTGAAGACTTCCACGCTTAGAGCTTAACTTCAAAAGTAACTTGTTTTTAAAAATGTGAATTACTGTAAAATAATCTATTTTTGGATTTATGTGTTTTCCAGGTGGATATACTTTGTAAACAATGTGAATAAAATATTTAACATGTTCAACGGTCTCTGTATTGCTCAAATCAGCATGGTAGGCTCAATAAAGCATTAACCCTTCCCTTTCCTAGCTGTTGGGAGTTGGAAGTTTTTTTTTGTTTTTTTGTTTTTTTTGTCTTTTGTCTTTTTCCGTGTCCGGCAACAGATCGCAACCCTCAGTGTTGCCCCCGTACCGGGGACCGGCAACGGGATTGCAACCCTC